>NC_091119.1:117981960-118281960 GCF_040183065.1 Periplaneta americana
AAATATTGCAGTACTTGTGAAAAGACAGAAAAAAAAATGGATGTTGCAAGTGACGAATATAAACAGTGGTATCAAAGTCACAAAGATGCTGGTGTTTGTGAGAAAAATTTTGATGGATCTTCAAATGCCATGGAGATGAAAGCTGCAGAAATTCTCTGGACCCGGTCCATTAGGTTGTGTAATATGAGGTACACAACCTTATTGTCTGACGGGGATGCAAAAACACACCATCACCTTCAGCAGCTTCAAGTTTATGGTGAAGGCATTGACATTAGAAAAGAAGAATGTGTGAACCACGTTGCTAAGAGAGTAGGTAAAGGTCTACAGAATATTGTTAGGGAATGGAGAGGGACAGATTCCTCAATCGGAGGCAAAAAAAAGGGAAGTCTGACTGCAGAAATGATACCTCGACTGCAAAATTACTACAGAAAGGCCATTATTGATAATATCCCCGATGTAAACAAGATGAAGAAAGCCATCTATGCAACACTTGACCATGCAATGTCCACGGATGACAAGCCCCTGCATTCAAGATGCCCTAGTGGTGAAAAGTCATGGTGCTTCTTCAACCGGGCCATTGCGAAGCAAGAAGCTGTTCCGAAGCATGACTTGAAAACCATGAAGACAGTGTTGCGACCTGATGTTGTGGCTAAAATCATGCCAGTGTACTGTAGACTAGCTAGTGATGAACTTCTTAGCAAGTGCACTGCAGGAAAAACTCAAAATGTGAATGAAAGTGTTCATAGTGTGATATGGCGGAAGTGCCCAAAAGAAATTTTTGTATAAAAAAAAAAACTTGAAGTGGCTGTTACTTCTGCTGTGACTGAATTTAACATGGGTTGTACAGCAAACATTTCCATGAGAGATTTAGTGTCAACAGTGAAATTATCTCCTGCAGCATACAAAATTGGCAATAGGAGAGACAAGCGTCGACTGCAGCAAGCGGCTACTTCAACCAGTGAGAACTTCAAAACAAGCAGGAAGAAGCTACGTTTGTCAAAAAGTGTCACTGAAAGTAGGAAAAAGCAGCAGGAGGGGTCAACATATCAGGCAGGAGGGTTTTAAGCAATTTCCATAACGTGTAAGTACTCAAACATAGTGTTGTACTTTAAAACTTGATTTTCTCCCTTTTAAATTTTATTACATTTTAACATGTTCAAATTGCTCCATATGATGCATTTCTTAACCAATAGTGATGAAATTTTTACCACAAGCCCACATTACCTAAAGGAAAAAGACTGTCACATGGATTTTTAAAATATTTATTATTTGCCAAGATATAAATTGATTAAGATGCAAGAAATTAATTTTTTTCTTTAAATTGGCACTCACCCAGTTTTGAATTTTTTTCTCAGTAACTAAGAAGTGCTAACTAAAAATCATGTGATAGATGTTTTATTATTGTTAGAGGAACTGTTCTATATTTTTTTTAAATTCATAATGTTAAGCGTTCATCATGCTGCATTTTTTAAATATTAATTAGTATTAATTGGTAAATAATTAATTTCTTCAAAACTAATTAAGATACATTGATAAAATTTATAGGGATGTTTTAAATACATATCAGCACTCTGTGGTAAAAATTTCAGTCCATTAGCATCACAAATGCATAATTTGAATATTTCACTTGTTCATTCCCTTAAGACGCCTTTGCCCACGAAAAAAAAATATTTTTAAATTATATGGTTAGATTCCGCATTGAAAGTACAAATAAACATATTTTTTACTGGTGCACCGTTGAAAAGAAAGTATTGAAAATATCAAATAAAGAAATAAATAGTAAGCCCGTGAACTAACCACCTGACTGTGAGACGGGACCTAGCAGAGACAAGCAAGGCCAGGAGACAAAACATGTGATATTTCGTCTAATAGCGCATAGCTGGGCTAGCTTTATCACAAGTTTTCATAAACACAGGAGTAAAGTGACGCCCAACGCTCGCTTATCTCCAGTGCGTGCGGTATATACTGCTCCGTTCAAGTCTAGGCGTGTGAAAATAATTCACTTTGTCCGCCCCTGTGTCTTGCTCTTATCTGTGTTTACGGCATCCCACTCCAGCACTTGAGCACGGGAAGGAATCGAACGTCCGTTATGCGCTCTTTCTTTGACATCACTGCTATATGCGTATTTATTATAATAAATAAATTCATAATGTACATAATATTTTAGGTATAATATGATTCATGATTGTGCTTGTTAAATAACAGTCTGTTCTGTGGCGTATTGATGATGATGATGATGATTATTATTATTATTATTATTATTATTATTATTATTATTATTATTATTATTATTATTATTATTATGTGTTTGTTACGAGTGTTGAAATCTTCATTACTGTCTTTCTGTTAATATTTTTACTTTTGAAGTTCAATCAAACCAATATTTTATGGTACAGTATTTCTGCTACAATTGTACTTGTCAACGTTTTGAATCATTTTTACAATGTAAGTTATTTAACATTCAAATATAACTTGTTCGTGGATAACTAACTGCTTCTATGCCTCTGCTAGTTATGTAACTGTTAAATATAACTTCTTCTTATGTGACTGCTATTTTGTCTCCGGCAGGAAATTGTAACCATAGACAAATGGTCATTGTGCCATCTGTTGACGATTATTGAACTACATCAAGCCGGCCTCGACTGCAAACTCTAAAGCCTATATAAAAGAGCTATCTGTTAGTATATATGTTCTAGGACAAAAGTAACGGAGACAGTTATAACAGTTACAAGAAAATAACCGTTTGTCACATCCCTGTATATACTAGACTGTATCACAGTCTAATACTTACAGTCGCGCAACTCATACGTATCAAATATGCCAACATTTGACATCTGGCGCGACAGTAGCCCTCTAGCGGCAGGCAAGTTAAAAGTGTGCACACGACATATGATAACACATCAGAAAACGGGTTTTGCGTAATTTATTTTGTATTTTTATGCTATACAGTAAGTGTATATGGTCCTTATTAATTTTACTTTAGAATCCTAAAAGAATTTCACACGCAGTTAATCTACAAGTTTCAGAAGCTAAGAATAAATGTAATTCCTTCTGCTCCTTACAACTGAATCATGTCCCTGATTACGTATCATGGTTTGAAATAATATAATTGTTCGTACGTGGACGGTTAATTCAATTCATTCCTAAATATATTTATGAATCATTGGAACTCTATATTATTTTCCTGTGAGAAGAGTCAAAATTAGTAGCTTCAAAATTGTAGGGCATATCTCGTAGGGTCCATCGCGTTGTGAACTCCTCTCCCTATTTCCTGAGAAATTAACTATTTTCCATACCGAAAATTGGGGTAAACTCGGGCGCTGAGGTAAACTTGAAAATAAAAAAGGGGAGGATTTAAACCTTAATATGATAGACATTGATTTATGAAGTTCATTATTTTTTCATTTTTTAAGAACCGGTATTTCCTTTATTATTTGAGTCACAAATAGTGCTGATATTATGGCTTAAATTTTTATGGCAAGTTTACCGCATTTTACATTACATTTCCCGTTTTCACACATAAGCTTAATTTTAACTTACCCTACAATGTATAATATGTAATTTACATGCACTTACTGTTAATATGACGTAGGTGAGAACAAATAAATGAACACAATTTTGGTGAAAAAATTGTAACTTCAATTAACTCAGAAAATGTAGGCCTAATTTTATTTTCAGAGCAGAAGTGGTGTAAGTTAAAAATGGGTAATGAGGGTTAAAGTAAACATTCTGTAAAATACAGCGCAAAGTAGCAGTTAATATTGAATTTATTTAAACTATTAGTAGACAGTGAATAGCACGAAGGATATATTAATTGCTCCTTTGTGCTGTATTTTACAGAATTTTTACTTTAAACCTCATTACCTAATTTTGACTTACACCACTTCTGCTCTGAACGGCTCAAATAATCACTAGGAATGTAAAATCAACACCAATAACAGCCATGCAAATTATTACAGAAAATTTGCTTTTTATATGAAATTTAAAAAGGCTCTTTTATTTCTTGAGAACTTAATACGTCTGCCACATGAATCCACGCCAACACATCAGAAATTTATCGACACAGTCTGGATTTATTCAAGAAGTGAATATTTTGCAAAAGGATTACAATACTCCATGAATTCTTGAAAAATTAACACCATGATTCTTATTTGAATGCAATATAACATTCAACTTTTGAAAAATATAAATAAAAAAACACGAATACAAAAATTATGGAATTACTTGCATTAAGAACTGTAGATACGTTATCCAAAATCGGAATGATTACACATTTATACATAAGATCTCTGCAAAAAAATAATATACTGTAACAGGTATTTACTTTGTTTTTATTTAAACTCTCCTTCCTGACATACAAATAGGTACCTGATAACTATAAATGTTTTATAGAACACAATAGTAGGGTACCTACAACGTGGATTATTGGTTATGACTGAGTTATGTTTTTCTCTTGGTCTTTAGGGAATCTGAAGAACGACAAATTCGGAGATTTAAACTTGTTGTTACTGCAATTTTCGTCATTGCACACATTGCCTTTATTCCGACGCATGATTAAAACGTTATTATAACATCTCGCATCCCTTTAAAGCACGTGCTGGCTGAACGAGACTGTATAAACCTTATGACCAGTGCCCTGCCTGCCGCTTGGGCGCTAGTGTCGCGAATGTTGGCAAAAAATGTGTTGAAGTTGCGCGACTGTAAGTATTAGACTGTGCCACTGCCGTCGTGACTGTGCTAATATATACAGTCGCACAACTTCAACACTTTTTTTGCCAACATTCACGACACTAGCGCTCAAGCGGCAGGCAAGGCACTGGTCAAAGGGTTGAACAGCCAGCACATGCTTTAAGGGTATGCGAGATGTTATAATAATGTTTTAATCATGCGTCGGAATAAAGGCAATTTGTGCAATGACGAAAATTGCAGTAACAACAAATTTAAATCTCCGAATTTGTCGTTCTTCAGATTCCCTAAAGACCAAGAGAAAATCATAACTCAGTCATAACCTATAATGCACGCTGTAGGTAGCCTACGTATTGTGTTCTATAAAACATTTATTAGTTATCAATTACCTATTTGCATGTCAGGAAGGAGAGTTTAAATAAAAACAAAGTAAATACCTGTTACAGTATATTATTGTTTTGCAGAGATCATGTGTAAATGTGTAACCATTCCGATTTTGGATAATGTATCTACAGTTTTTAATGCAAGTAATGCCATAATTTTTGTATTCGTGTTTTTTTTCTTCATATTTTTCAAAAGTTGAATGTTATATTGCATTCAAGTAGGGATTATGGTGTTGATTTTTTCAAGAATTCATGGCGTATTATAATCCTTTTGCAAAATATTCACTTTTTGGATAAATCCAGACTGTGTCGATAAATTTCTGATGTGTTGGTGTTGGTGTAGATTCATGTGGCAGACGTATTAAGTTCTCAAGAAATAAAAGAGCCTTTTTAAATTTAATATAAAAAGCAATCTTTTCTGTAATAATTTGCATGACTGTTATTGGTATTGATTTTACATTACCAATGATTATTTGAGCCGTTCAGAGCAGAAGTGGTATAAGTCAAAATTAGGTAATTAGGTTTAAAGTAAAAATTCTGTAAAATACAGCGCAAAGTAGCAATTAATATATCCTTCATGCTATTCACTTATTACTAATAGTTTAAATAAATCCAATATTAACTGCTACTTTGCGCTGTATTTTACAGAATGTTTACTTTAACCCTCATTACCCATTTTTGACTTACACCACTTCTGCTCTGAAAATAAAATTAGGCCTACATTTTCTGAGTTAATTGAAGTTACAATTTTTTCAACAAAGTTGTGTATTCATTTGTTCTCACCTACGTCATAATAACAGTAAGTGCATGTAAATTACGTATTATATAGGTAGGGTAAGTTAAAATTAAGCTTATGTGTGAAAACTGGAAATGTAATTAAAATGCTGTAAACTTGCCATAAAAATTTAGACCATAATATCAGCACTATTAACGACTCAAAATAATAATAAAAAATTTTGAAAAATAATGAACTTCATAATTCAATGTCTGTGAAATTAAGGTTTAAATCTTCCCCTTTTTTATTTTTAAGTTTACCTCAGCGGACGAGTTTACCCCAATTTGCGATATGGAAAATAGTTGATTTCTCAGGAAATAGGGAGAGGAGTTCACCACGCGATGTATCCTACGAGATATGCTCTACAATTTTGACTCTTCTCACAGGAAATATAGAGTTCCAATGGTTTATAAATATATTTAGGAATCAATTGAATTAACCATCCACGTACAAACAATTATATTGTTTCAAACCATGATACGTGATCAGGGCCATGATTCAGTTGTAAGGAGCAGAAAGAATTACGTTTATTTCCAGCTTCTGATACTTGTAGATTAACTGCGTGTGAAATTCTTCCAGGATTCTAAAGCAGAATTAGTAAGAACCATATACACTTATTGTATAGCATAAAAATATAAAATAAATTACGCAAAACCCGTTTTCTGATGTGTTATCGTATGTCGTGTGCACACTTTTAACTTGCCTGCCGCTAGAGGGCTACTGTCGCGCCAGCTGTCAAATGTTGGCATATTTTATACGTATGAGTTGCGTGTTATTACTGAAGACTGCTCGTTGACTGGATCCTGGATCCTCTATTCACTGGTGTTGGTGTCGTCTGCTGTTTATAGGAACAGAAAATGTGTACCAGACTATGTGAGATTTTGGTTGCAAGAGGATAAACACTTCTAAAGAAAGTTATTTGTTTATACCTGTAGTCGATTTGATATTAACGCATAGTGAAATCTAAAATAATAATGTCTTTTAATGACGAATGTATAGACGTTGTTACACCTGCGAATGCTGTACTATCAGCCAAGTACATGAGGTACCTACTTTAACGTTTCTTTTTTTTTTTTCATTATGAATAGGTGAAGGGTTATATGAAATAACAGTAAATTGCCTCTTGGATTTAATTAAACTATTTCCACACTTATTCCTGTGTGACTGCCATCCAGCTATGCTCTAAAACACCCCTCACTTTCCGGAACTGTTGGTTTCGTAAAGGTTAGATTGGAAGTGCCCATGTTATGTTAAAACAACACCATGTCACAAACACAATGCACACAACACTATGTGAATGATCTACAAGTTAAAACTACAGTGTATCGATAAAACATATAATGACCAATTATTGCAACATTTTAATAGAAATTGGGAAAATTTTAGTATACGGATTCCTCATAATTATATCTCAAAATATTAAAAAGAGCAGATTTATCTGCGTTTGTCGAATGCGCATCATCATGTTTACGAAAAGGCACTTTTCAGTGCCAATAATTTATTTTGTGTGCACAAGGTTGGAATTTTGAAATAAGAGGGAAAAGAAGGAATCCGTGTTCTGAAATTTATCCCGATCCATATCCAAAATAATGATTCCCTCTCCAACGATATTCTCTATCTTGTACTATTACTATGACACTATTGTTCCGGCCTGTGTTCAGCCACGACAATGCCATCCTATACTTCATGAGTGTTGTGCCGGTATTTCTGAATTTGTCTGTGCAGAAGAATCGCTTGCTTGGTTGTTTTATCTGAACGTCGAAAGCCAGGAATCGGATAATGTAAATTGTAAATAAGCTCTCCAAAGTTACAGTACTAACTAAAAGAGTACATTGCATTGGATAAAGCGTCAGCACGTATAGCTGAAAACCCGGGTTCGGGTCCCGGTGCCAGAGAGTATTTTTCTCTGTTCTACCCATCCTTCATCATATGGTAACGCAGAATTCATGCACGGAAATATCGTATGTACTTCGGTACGTCATAGGGTAATTTCCTAGTACCCGGTACTCATTACATAGGTCGTCTTTGTGTTTACACAGTGGTTCCTTTCTGAAAAGAAAAACGATAAAAATATTTTCTTTTGTCGGAAATGAGTACCGGGTACTAGGAAACTACCCGTCATAGTAATAGTACTACAAACAAAAGTCAACAAAATCATTCGGGTGCGCTTCTGAACAGGGGCAGCGGCATTTCCTCTAAGGTTAGAGCCCAGTTTAGGTGTGTACGTATTTATCGAAAAAAATATCATATAAACATGCGTCCTATTCTCAATATTTTCTAGCCCCCAATTTTCGATTAATATTACACACACCTAAACTGGGCTCTAACCTTACTTACTTACTTACAAATGGTTTTTAAGGAACCCGAAGGTTCATTGCCGCCCTCACATAAGCCTGCCATCGGTCCCTATCCTGTGCAAGATTAATCCAGTCACTACCATCATATCCCACCTCCCTCAAATCCATTTTAATATTATCCTCCCATCTACGTCTCGGCCTACCCAAAGGTCTATTTCCCTCTGGGCTCTAACCTTAGAGGAAATATCACTACCCCTGTTCAGAAGCATGCCCTCAAATTTAGTTTGTTTCTTTTTATTAATACCTATGTGCGGTAAGAGCCAATTTTTAGGGGTAATAACTGCATATCACCATGGATGTTCTTAAATATTCATATACGCAAATTAATGCATATTAGATGGTATATAACTCATAAATGCGACCTGATAAAGCAATTTGGATGCTTTTTCCTAATTCAGGAACTCAAATTACCTCTTAGTCACATTTTCGTCGAGGTTATCGAAAAAAAAAAAAAAAAAAGTTAAAATTTGTTGACTCATAATTGGTGGTTGTTATTGATCAGGTTGTGCAGTTCTTCCATTTGTCATATTATAACTTAATCAAGCTACATATAGTTAGATTTTTATTTCTTAAAGATCTCCAATGTAATGGAGAACTATCAGTGATCAAACTCTTGTCATTTAATGTAAGACTCCATTACTTAATTTTACTCTCCCTAGAATTTTCAACAGTAGTTTTTGTTCAATAGCTTTCTTTAAAATTAGTCTTTTCATGAATAAATGTGGAATTTGTAATAACTACCTTGTTATATTATTGTTTCTTCTTTGACTGAAAGAAGGATCAAGTAACTTACCTTTTACTTTAAAATTACATTTTATTACAGAATTTTGCTCTATGATGTGTATACTGTTATTGTATCAAGTATTATATATTATGTATATTATCATTTACAGGAGTTTTGCTTATATAACACTCAAAGATCGACTACCTGTTACCATTACGAAAGTGATAGACCATTTGGTTAGAGATAAGGAACAGATACTGAGTAAATTTGGGGAGGTAAGTGACATAAAATTGTTTTCAGTGTAACAGAACTTTACAAGAATAGTAGGCCTATAAGAAAGTTTCAAAATTATTATTTCAGATTGCGAGGGAGGAATTGAAGGAGATTATTGGTTCATTTTCAAAGTTGAAAAATGAATTGCAGACAAATAAACCATTTCAGTTGCTCAGTTCCGATAGAAAGGATGTTTGTTTATGGAATGCATATTACCAAAAGGAGACTGAAAAGGCAGGTGAAGAACCACGATGGTACCGAACTTCGTGGCTCTATTCAGAGTGTTACATGTACCGCAGGATGCAAGAGTCATTTGAACAAAGGTAATTAATTAAGCCCAGTATTATTAAGAAATTCTGCTTTATATATGTTCACATTTATATTATAAAATAAATAATATTCATTAAGTTATTTACAAAGGCATTGTTAAACTGAAACTGACGAGGCATTGATACATACTTTGAAACCGTTTATCTTTATTTCAATATGATGATTAAGTTTTCAGATATCATAAAGTTCATTCATGTTATGCATATAGCACGGGCAAAGCCGTATTTAGAGGTCCTTATGCCCCTGGACAAAAAAAAAAAAAAAAAAAAAAAAAGTAGCTTCTCTTCCATAATAAAAGATGCACAGGATTTAATTTAATTTTGACTTCTTTCACTTGCTTAAATAGAATGAAATTTTTTGCATGACCGAAATTGTAAACAAAAATGATTAGGCCTACATACTGTAAATCAGGACAGAATGACAATAGATTGTCATTTTTCAAAAAACATTAATTGAATGTACTTCATCTATAGGCTGTTGTCCTCTGTTTTTTTTAAAGACAAATTTTATTATTGCTGCTAAAATTCTTCTTGCCTTTACACTGATTACAACCCTTGTTGAAACACAATTATTCTGAAAAGATTACTTACTTCACTGTCATTCTACTCCTTAAAGTTACATGAGCTTACAAATTGGTTTCTTCAGGACCTAAAACATTATAGATCACAAGAGGCTTTCTTCTTGCTCTGTCATTGGCATACAACAATACTAGAGATATGTTCCACTTCACCTAAGTTTTTTTGTTCAAGTTTCCAGAAATTTGCTGCCTCTATAACCTGCCACTGTAGACAAGTGCCCATTTTGCCACCCCCTAAATACAGCCCTGAGCATGGGCATCAATATAACATTTAATTCATTTTTCTGAAGTAGTTATTCTTTTCTGCAGTGTCAGTATGAAAACATTTGATCCATTTCGGAAACAGAAAAGAGAAGCTTTGCTAAGTGCACTTTCTTCTGTGGTTATACTGGGAGAACATGTCCTGAAACAACTACGATTAAAAACTTCATCATCGTTAGAGATTAAAAACGAACTTCTCCGACTAGTAAAGGTGACATCTTTTTAGTGCTTTTGAGAATCTGTATAAATTAAAATATTTGTGAAATGGGGAAGGATGGACAAGTATAAATCAAGGTATTTCAATACTGAAATTTAATGAAAAATATACTTTTTGAGCCACTAATGAATTTTATAATATTTATAGAGTGGAAGTAACTTTTTATTTTCTCACCTCCCCTTCTTAGTGTACTAGAGTTTTGGAGTAGTTTATCTTTAGAATATTGATTGTGCAGTAATGATACTGTTACTCTCAGGAATGTGAAATAAAGTTTCATTTCAACAACAGGTGAATTTATGGGGCAATCAACATGATTTGTCTCTTCCTGTTGAGTCCCTCTGTTCTGAAGACCCTATTAAGAACATTGACCGGATGCAGGACTCAATTTTAGTTGATGACTCGGAATGCATATGGACAACACTAATGTCCCCTAACAGAGAGAGTGATATCGTAGGTAAGAATGACCAGAAATTAATTATTCTAATTTTACATGCTATTTCTATTTCATAGCGATGTTAAGATGGAATGGATTAGACGAGTTGTCTGTATACTACTTTTCATAGTTTTTTTTTACTCTTTCTATATTTATTTCGTCTTGTAGCTTGCTATCTTGCATTCCTGTAGGCTACAATAATCCGTCACCCTATTAATTGATCGACGGATTATCCGACTGTCTTTCTCTCATCATTTTTTTTTCTGCAGAAAAAGTATGTAAGAGCAGCTGAGTTAATCACACCACTGCCATATAACATTTCAGATACAGGAATAAAGATAATGAAAGCAGTACAAGAGATGTAGCAGCTGAAGGAATACAGAAATTTAATTTGTATGCTTCGACCAAATCTTGCCAGAACATGAAGATTAAAATACTGGTATAACATGACATATATATATATAGCCACCGGCATGGCTCAGTTGGTTAAGGTGCTTGCCTGCCTGTCTGAAGTTGCGCTCGGGCATGAGTTCAATCCCCGCTTGGGCTGATCACCTGGTTGGGTTTTTTCCGAGGTTTTCCCCAACCATAAGTGAATGCCAGGTAATCTATGGCTAATCCTCCGCCAAATATCATCTCGCTATCACCAATCTCATCAACGCTAAATAACCTTGTAGTTGATACAGCATCGTTAAATAACCAACTAAAAAACAAATTAAAAAAACATCACATATATTACGTATTCAAAATATATCTGACACTAAGCAGTAGTATGATAATAACTATAATAACAAAAATAGTAATTTGGCATTAATTTTATTCCCTTTTAAAATTCTATGGCCAAACTGCTTAAGAGCCAGTAATGATAATAATGTGTTTACGCAAATATTAATCTTCCAGATTTTGTCAGATACAAAATCCATCATAATTTGGAATATTTCTAGAAGTAAGATTCAAAATCTTTGTTTGGCAGGCCACCTGCACAAAATTAACAAGGACCCACCAGCATGCACCAACTGTAAAGACCAAACCTCCACCATGAATGTAGACCATCTGCTCCAATGCAGTGCAATTAGGGTTGCCAAGTCTTACGTTTCTCTCAAAAGTTGTACGTTTTTTAGTTCATTTTTACGTCTTACTTTTATTTTTCCCTAAGAGGCTTTCTTCAGTTTATTTACTTTTCAGGAAAAAATCTTGCAAGGCACTGATGTAGAAAAACGGATTCATTTTTTTCTGCAGTGTTCCCCAGAAAAATATAAATAACATAAGAAAAGTTGTAGGGTATTTGTTTAGCATCCCTGAGTCCAATGCGTTTGTGGAGAGAGTACGGTATTCTCTCTAATGAAACAAATATGGACAGATGTAAGGAATCGATGTACCAAACACTTGATTGAGTCAGAACTACAAGTTGTTACAAACTTTCATCTTCCATGGCAGGAGTTTTTCCAAAATTCAGAAAGTGATACAAAATTATTAACAAAAGAAAAATCAGTAAACAAGTATAAATAAACAATTGAAGTAAAACTTGTATCTGTATAACCTCATGTTATAGTAAATGGAATAACTTAAAATTTCAAAATCTAGTGATTTTCATTAAGCAGGTGAAAATCTTCCTTATTTTTTTCTGAAGAAGACCTGGCAATCCTAAGTGCAATAGAATGACACAAGAGAATAGGATCTAATTTATCAGCAATCTACTGGGATGTAAGAAAGAATCATATCTAATGAATGCTCCATTCTTCTACATATCCACATTTCAAATGCTTAGTCATTTCTCTTCACTTTGTTGTAACATTCATGTTTCGGCTCATACAATGCCACACAAAGGACTAGTCTCTTTCTTGGTTCTTTTTGTAGAGTTCTGCAGAAGATGCTCCTTTTTCTATTAAAAGCCATTGGAATAGAAAAAAAAAATTCAAAATCTCCTGTCTGCCACATTTAAGGTTCAGAACTCATTGTATGCATACCTATTTATATTTTTAAATGTAAGTGAATTTGTAATTAAGATGCTACTGCTTCTATTAATGTAAAAAATAATTCTTCTGCAAATTTTATGAGAAGGATTATAGAGGATTTTGAATTTAAACAATTCAACTTTACAATGAAATAGAATGCATAATTATAAACTAAGAGTACTTCCTCCTTTTTTTCTTTTTTCAGATTTTGTGAATGACAATGCTGGATATGAATTGTTTACAGATTTCTGCCTAGCAGATGCTCTGTGCACATTCACGTGTATACAAAAAGTTCGTTTTCATGTCAAAGCTCTTCCATGGTTTGTATCAGACACTACAGAGTATGACTTTCACTGGGTGCTGCGAATATTGCGAGAACTTTCTGATAAATCTTCGAGTTTGGCAGAACTTGCTACTAGATGGGAAGAGTACTTGCATTCAGGAAGATGGATTGTGGAAGTCGAAGATTTCTGGACGTTACCACATGTTTACCACGAAATGAAAGATGTAGACCCCAACTTATACACCAAACTCTCAGAAGCTGCACTGGTGATTTTTAAGGGTGATCTTAACTACCGGAAACTATTGGGTGAGACAAATTGGCTGCCAGCAGAGAGTTTCGCGACTGCTCTTCAAGGATTCCACCCTGCTCCTCTAGTGACCCTGCGCACTGTGAAAGCTGATCTTATATGTGGCCTAAAGCCTGGGCTGGCAGAGTGTCTGAGTGAAAAGTTACCAGACTGGATGGTTAGTGGGAAATACGCAGTAATACAGTTTCATGGGTTATAAATGTGGGAATTTCGGGGTCATACTTTTATAATATTTCAGTATATTTCTGCTCATCTTTAAATCTTCAAATAATGGGTGGGTAAATTATTGCCAGTAAGACGGCGGTTTACTTTTCAAAAACTCAGTGTATGTAATTTAACAAATCATACAAAATGATGCTTATTTTGAAAATGACATGTTTAATCCTTGATATCAGGTTATGCTCACTGTGATGTTCTCACAGCTTTAACCTTCTTACTGTCCAGTCCCTCTTATTTGACTGTCAGTATTTTCTGCAAAGTTTGTATGACTGTGAAAAGTAATGAGAGAAGAGAAGGTGATAGTCTCATTACATTGGTATCAGTACTTAGCAAGATTGTTAATTTTATCCAGATATATACTTCATACTTTTTGGTATCATAATTGATTTTTTCAAATAGTTAATTCTAACTTGCCTTGAACTGAGAATCATAATTATTACATAGACTGTGTTTATACGAGTAATTCTTATTCTTTTTGTTTTTTTTTTTTATTGAAATCACTGGTATCACATTATAATGTTTCATAATTTGTGTTTTGGCAGATAAATTACTGATAAACTTTTCTAAGAGAATTGCTTTTAATTTTAATTTTTGAATGCGTTTTTGTCTTTTTTTTTCACCTTCTTGTACACTTCATTGCTGCACTGAAGTACTTTGCAAAGTAAAATGAAAAGTGCAGAACAGTCTCTAATTTATGGAGGAACAGAAAAACTTTTCATTTGAAAATTGAAATGTTGCGAAGTGGCAAAGGTCAGTGGTGGAATAGACCAGGACATGATTGACATGTCAATTCAATCGACAACAGGAAATATATGAATTTCTAAGAAGCTTATACTGTATTTGATATGGACAGGATGGATACTTCAGTAATATACTTTATCTTACCTATTACTTTCTTATTTGACATGGACATTAAATTATTACTATTAATTTAGTGGTAAACATACCCATACTTGGTCCACACCTGTGGAGTAACAGTTAGCGCGTCTGGCTGCGAAACGAGGTGGCCCGGATTCGATTCCCAGTCGGGACAAGTTACCTGGTTGAGGTTTTTTCTGGGGTTTTCCCTCAACCAATTATGAGCAAATGCTGGATAACTATCGGTGCTGGATGCCGTATTCATTTCACCAGCATTATCATCTTCATCTCATTCAGATGTAAAATAACCTACATACACTTACTCATACTTCTCAGAACTGTGAACAGAAGAAAGGAACATTGATTGTTTCTGAATGACCTTATAAAATTCTCTGCCATTTACATTTTTCATATTATACTGTATCTGCAGAGTTGCCTTTACTGACGTAAGTGATAATCTATTTTTTTCTTCTGTCCACTGAGCATTCATCAAAGAAAATATTCCTTCATTGTTGGCATTATATCCAGGTGTTCAACAGTTCTGAGTACTGCTCCACAGAAAAACAGTATTGTTAATTTATGACAGTATTGTAAGTCTGTATTTTCGTTATCAGAAATTAATTTTTCTAATACTGCTGGCCTAACAGTTTCTCTGGTTTCCAAAGTAAATCCAGTGTCTAGTAAATGATTCCTCATTAGTTTCATTGCGTGCAGTATATCACAGAAAGCCCAGATTCTACTCTCAGATGTAACAGGATTTGAAAAATACGTTTGACCTACATTAATTCCCAAGTTTTTCCGTAGTTTCTGATTTTGAGGGGCTATGTCACTGACGAAAGCATGTACTTTAAAATCAGAGGCTTCTACAGAGATTATTTCATGTAATAACGAAGGCATGATAGCACAATCAAACATATAATACACTGGCTGCTTCCATTTCCCCGTCAAACTGCGAACAAGTATGATCTAAACATAACTGTGTGGCCCATAGATACAATTGCTTGTTGGGTCATAACAAATGTCACTATCTATTTTCATTTCGTCGAAACATTTTTTTCCATTTCATTTAAGATATGTGCATGCTGGGTCATTATGTCTAAGCTTATTTTAATCAAGCCTGGTGGACACTCAATTGTCGAAAAACGTCTACGTAAAGTACGTGCACTGGGTAAGGGATAATTTAGAATATTCCTTACATATTCTGAAGCTTTTTTCGAAATTGCACAATGTGTCACAGTTACTGCAATATCGTTACTGTCCCAAAATTTATATGAGCCACAAGTAATGGTTTTACGTTGGCATTCTGAAAAGAGTTGTTCATATTTAACAAGGAATGATTTCGACTTTGAGAGTTCATTCTCAAGTTCAGAATTTTATTTTCCAACTACATTATTTTGTTATTTGCTTCTTGTAGTTCTTTTTGCAGTTTATCGTTTACTGTTCGAATTTTAATAACTTCATTTACTTCCTCTTCAGTATTTTCACTTTCACCACATGTATTTGATGTACCTGGTTCCAAAATTTCACACAATAATTTTTTCATGTTTCTTAAGGTACAGCTTACAGCAGTAAAATTTTGGAAATATTCAACATTTTTTCTTCCATTACTGTATCTTGTACAATAATGAAAATTATATGTGTAAAACAATGTCCTTCTGCTATATGAAAAAAAATATATTTACGACTTAAAAAAATTATTTACATTTTTTTTTTTTTTTTTTTTTTTTTTTTTTCAAAATTCAGTTCACTGTGCAGTGATGAAGCGTTTTCCACATAAATAAAAAACTGTCCATTCTGTGATGAAATTTTTTGTTTGTATTTATGCGTGTCATATCTACAATATTATGCAAGATCACAAGGTCACTTCCATACCTTTGATAGATTGTCTGATAAAAAATAAATTCATTAAAAAATTGTCAAATATCCATACCTTCTTCTAACACAAAATAAAAAAAATATTATTTATTAAGGAATGTAGTTGAAAGAGCATGATATGTAAACATGAGTTTCAGCAATAT
This sequence comes from Periplaneta americana, assembly GCF_040183065.1. Taxonomy (NCBI): domain Eukaryota; kingdom Metazoa; phylum Arthropoda; class Insecta; order Blattodea; family Blattidae; genus Periplaneta; species Periplaneta americana. The sequence goes on from NC_091119.1 coordinate 117,998,617, forward strand.
AATAAAAGAGGGAGAACACGAAAAAGTTAACAAGTTTATGAGGGAAATGCTTCATCACTGCACAGTGAACTATCACTATTATGAATTTTGAAAAAAAAATATATATATATATAAACAATTTTTTTTTAAATCCTAAAAATATTTTTTTCATACAGCAGAAGGACAGTGTTTTACACATAACAATTTTCATTATTGTACTAGATACAGAAATTGAAGGAAAAAATGTTCAATATTTCCAAAAATTTTACTGCTGTAAGCTGTACTTAACTCCTTAAATGAAATCTTGTTGCGTTCGTCATTTTAGATGTCACACTGTTTGTTACTTGGCAACAATAAATGAGGTTCGGCCGAATTCTTTAGTTTCAATTTTGATGGTAACCTTAATAACTCTACTCTCGGATCAGAATTATCGAAATGATCAGAACAAATATACGGTATTTCAGGTCTGAAACTATCTGCTCTCTTTCACAAATACACCCACCTTTCACGAACAGCCTGTGACTTTGGAAATCGATGGTAAATTATGTTTTTTATCACCACAATTTTTACCTCTGATTTTACATGTCGCTACTGCACAAGTGCAAGGCATTTTTTATCAGTTAAACTCTTTTACACTCATTAATAAAACTATACTACACTACAAGTTTGGCAAAGTAAAATTAAAAAGATAAATTATGCTTTTCATCACCACAATGTTTTCCTCTGTTTTCACAGGTTGCTACTGCACAACTGCAAGGCATTTTTTATAAATGAATCCCTTTTACACTTTTACACTCGCTAAGAAACACTGAATTATCGAAATGATCAGAAAAAATGTACGATATTTCAGGTCTGAAAGATCTGCTCTCTTACACAAATACACACTGTACAACTGAACTACAAACTTGGCAAAGTAGCCTAAAACAAAAAAGAACTTACTAGGAAGGGCGAAAAAGAAATTGATGAGGGTAAAAGAAAAATTGACTTAACTTTACGATTTGCCCCATATGCGTTGACATATGAAGGTCTGCCAATATATGTTTTGCACTGCTTTCTCCAAGAAATGGAGTGTCATAAATATATCTGGTGCATTGCTTTCCCTTTCCATAGTTAAAGGCAGGGCCTATTCTATATTCCTTACTACTAGATTGTTTTGAATACACAAGCAAGTTAAAGGTCCCAGCCTTGACGGCAGTTGACGTCACAAGCAGTGTGTCTGTTCCTGATGGCCAGTACCTTCTATTCTGTTTTCCTTGCTTTCTCCCCATTTGTCCATGCAAACGTGGCATCAATAGTTATGTGGTGGTGGGGGGGGGGGCAGAGCCGTGACTCTTATAAAAAGAGAGCAGCAGAGAGGGACCAGCCAGAAGCTCTTCCACTTTCAAATTATCTGCTTCTCGTCTCCCTTTTATCGTCTCAACTAAAGCCAGGCAGACTCCTTATTATCGTCCAGTATTGGTTGCGTAATCTCCGCAGTCTCACTGGATGCACACGTACCTATCATAGCCAAATGACTCATCTATTGAGAACACGGAGATTTTCTTCATTCCAATAATGTCGACACCTCTCATTCTTGACAGCATCAGAAGTCTTGATAGGATTATAATAATGGTGAAGGCAAATGCCAGACAAGTTCCGTGCAGTTCTATAGGAAGCATGACTTATATTTCGCGTTCCTTTAAATATATATCATGTCGTAGCTTCTATGATAATCAATCATGCTGTAATTTTTTAATTGATAGCTCAATGTCTAATTACACCTTCAAAAGTTGGTAAGCAGCAAACCATTTTGTTTTTCGCTTTAGATGAGAGGTCAAAGCAAGAGAAATGTTGAGAAAGAATGAAAATTACTTTTAAAAGTGATTGCCACTCAAAATCTTTACTTGTTTTTGAATAACGGTGAGTTAAACAAAGATGCAGAACTCAAGACTCAAATTTTGTTCCGTAAAATTTATATGGAAGCCTTCAACATATAAAAAACCATGATTGCATGGATGGTATTAAATGTCATTTCAAATAGTAGAAAACTGGGCTATATATGTCAGGATGGTTTACGCTTTACAATAATTAGGCTATCTTTTATAGCAACTAAATAAAAAAGATTTTATAAGACAATAATACGAAACATAAAAATATTAACTATAAAAAACTACACTTTGTAATGGTGTATAAATTGTTACAGACAATCCTTATTGTATTGTAGACATGTTACAATATAAAATTATATGGGCCTACATGATTTACAATCATTAGCCTATATTTTATAGGAGCGAGAATAATAAATAATTAAGAATTAATAAAGTTTCTCATATGATATACCTAAGAATACAAGACAATAATAAATAATAACCATCATCATAATCATAATGATAAATAATCCTAATGATTACGATAATAATAATAATGAGTAATAATAATTATTATAATAATCCACCACTGTGAGTAACGGTTAGCACGCCTGACTGTGAAACAAGTGGACCTGGTTGGGACAAGTTACCTGGTTGAGGTTTTTTCCGGGGTTTTCCCTCAACCCACTGAGAGCAAATGCTGGGTAACTTTCGGTGCTAGACTCATTTCACTGGCATTATCACCCTTCATCTCATACAGACGCTAGATAACTTTAGCAGTTGATAAAGCGTCGTAAAATAACCAATTAAATAATAATAATAATAATAACAACCATCTTTTACTTTCTGTATTATTATAATGATGAATTTGTGAAAGAATTTCCTTGATTTCGTAATTTTGTCTTTCCTTTTGCAGAAGTATTTCCATTTCGCATTCAGCATTTTATCAGTTGGGAAACAAAAATATCTTATGTCAGAGCCTCTGGCCCTTTGATAATAATATTAATAATTATTACTTATTACATCCGTACACAGCGCAATAATTACTCATGTTGATGAAGATTCCGTTACATAACAGAACGAAACATCCAGATGTCAATGCGCAACATAATATATAGTCGTGTGATATCCATTACAATAGCGGTATTCAAAACACTATTGAATGATTAAAAAGGGAATGTCAACGAAATGCTGATAGCGAGAAAGCACATCATAGCTCCAGCGACAACTTATTATTTTAGACGAGCTTTGGCATTAGGCAACGACTGAAAGTACACTGCATTATTTTGCTTCCCGAAAAAGGCAACAAAATTAAAAATAATATGACTTCTGTAAGAATGTCGACAGTCACAATGTGTTGTATTATTGCAAACCACACTACTGTGCCTTCTTAAAATTACCGGTACTTTATAAACATTAATATTTCAGTATGAGTCACGAATTGCAGTGATGAGCGACAATTAAGCCGCCAGTCGGTGTACGTATTTCTTAAACAGACTGAGTATCAGTAGCGCTGTCTCGATAATAGAATTCTCGAAACTGGCGTTATTGGCCCACTAGTCTCGCCTACGAGAACGATCGGAACTAAGAGGCTGTTTGTTCGTCTCTAGTCTCAACTCTTCACCAGTTTTTCCTAGTTCATTTCCGATTTCGAATATCCCCATGTTTAGCCTGGCTTGCTTTACCCCAGTGCCTCCTTCGAAAAGTCGCGAAGCCAGGCTCGTTTGATTCACCAATGCCCATAGAGCTTGTTTCCGGTCAAAAAGTTGCCAAGCTAGGAGAGAACTAACCTCGACCCAGGTTTCATCTCTTGTTCTCCTGCTCCCTCATCATACCCTTTGGGCAAATTCCACACCCTACTCAAACACTCCATTACCCCCTCTCTCTTTCACACAAATTCTACCTCACTAACGATGTTAACTCCCCCCCCCCCCCCCCCCCACATCTTAAGCCTCAGGACGAATTTCTAAATTACGAAGTTCTATTGCGACACTCCTGTTTTCCCTCTCCCCAGGACCAGAGGGAAACATCTAACACTTCTTATTATTTTTTTAAAGAAACATAACATTGTTTGAAACAGGCTTTCTTTTTCTTCACCATAACATCTTGGTGGTGCTCAATCATGTTTATGCACACCAGGGACTAGTGCTGCCAACAGGATTGCCCCGGACAAGGCCAGTACTACATGGACTGCAGCACTTATCTCATCTTCTTCCACTCAGTGTGACTTGGGCTTGACGGACTCGTGAGGAAGTGCCCTGCACATCTGCAACTGGTGTCGCAAAAAGGGAGATGAAGAGAAGATGGAAATTGAGATGCTGCAGAGACTCACACGCAGTCTTCGCCCTATTGAGAATCCACAACCCTTTATGCTCCTTAAGTTCCATGGGTTGGAGCGTGAGGTTCCGGCCAGCTTCCATATATACAGGGTGATTCACGAGGATTTACTGCCACTTAAGGAGCTTATTTCTAAAGACATTTTGAACGAAAAAGTCATAAACAAATGTCCTATTCTCAATATTTACAGAGTTACACTAATTTGAAGTTGTTTGTAAAATACGTTTTTTCTTTAGTTTGAAGGTGAAAGAATATTACAAATAGAGAATGAACCACTCAGAATTATCATTTCTTTAATTGGCAAATATTTTGAAGCTAAAAATGTGCTGTGAACTCCTCAGTTGCTTCGTACAAAAATCCTTTTTAAGTTTTGACTAGAAAATAACATTATTCTTATGCACTTATCACAACAATTATTACAAATCACACCATTTCCACAGAGTTGATTCTATGCAGTTCAACTTTGCATCCTAATTTACAGTCTTAGACAGTTTACAACACATTTTTAAAAATGTCGCTGACCGCTTCGATATACTTGTCCGCATGCTTGTGAACCACACTAGTCACTCTATGTAACTGCATACGGCTATCTCTGATTTTCTTAGTGGCATGCATGATGCGCGCAAGTAGTTCTTCACATGTTTGTCACTTCGTTTGATAGACAAGATCCTTCATACATGCTCACCAACGTCTCCTGGATACTGAAGAAAGACATGATCGACTGTTCACATCAGTGAGGTGAAAATGGAAAGTGACAGTGCAGATGAATAACAAAAGTGGAGGTTTAATTTAAATTTTCGTCAAAAGAAAGAGAATGAAAAGTATTTGGGTATTGAAATAGTTAATTACATTTTCAACATGCAACTTTGATTAAAATGAAGTACATACATGAATAATTAAAAAAACTATTGTTTCTTTTTTAGATGAAAGAGTCCCTCAGTACATGACATCGAATTACCAGAATTCTTACCTTCCATACTTTGTAATCTTTTTATAGATAATTATTGAAATCATATTTTCTGCAATTTGAATTAGCTGCAAAACGATAATAAATTAAACAGCCCGATCTCAGGCAAAGATGATCACAGTTATAGCATCTCTCGATTAAGTACACAATGATCCGAAAAAGCGTTCCAACATCATCCAGATGTTTCAATCCCGTAGCAGATACCCAACCAGCGCATGTGCATAAGACAATACATGGTTCATACATGAACCGCTTGTTGGAACGAACCTCACAACATTCGCAACCAAAGGTAACAATGTATGACTTGTGGCTTTCCTGGCGTTTGATATAGAATAACTCTTCTCGGGTTCTCAGCCAGGTGAGTTGGAGATTAGATTACAAACTTTCGACGGCTAACTCTGCCATCTTCTTCAGGGCAGAGCTAGCCGTCGAAAGCTTGGAATCTAATCTCCAACTCACCTGGCTGAGAACCCAAGAAGAGTTATTCTAAAGGCAACAATGTTACTCATCGAGCATGAACCTCATCAGCTGCAGATATGGCATTGTCACGTTCTCGCGCTGGCCAAGGTCATGCGTTGTTCACAGCAATGCTTTCCAATAACGAAACGTAACTCTATAAATACTGAGAATAGGACATTTGTTCGTACGACATTTTTTGCTCAAAATATCTTCAGAAAAAGCTCCATAAGTGGCGATAAATCCTCGTGAATCACTCTGTATACAAGGAAAATGATTCAACAAAATCAGCTAACTAGGCTGTAGGCCAATCTGTAGATATTTTGCCACTATTTTCAAGTCATTATCTTCAGATATAAGCTCCATAAGTGGCGATAAATCCTCGTGAATCACCCTGTATACAAGGAAAATGATCCAACGAAATCAGATAACTCTGCTATAGGCCAATCTGTAGGTATTTTGCTAGCATTTTCAAGTCATTGAATCAGTTATAAAATCATGCTTGGTCGATTTTTTAAAAAGTAATTAATAATTACGTATTTAGTAGTGTCAGATTTTGATTTAGAAGTAGTTTAGTTTGTGTACTATTGATGCAATAAAGCAGTGGTTCCCAAACTTGTTAACACAAGTGCTTGTAACTAGAAGAAACGCAAATTATTAAATAACTATTGATTTTGTACGTCCAAGAAAACATAAGATACGAAAAATAATTTTGTCCCATTTTGAGTCAATTCTGGTCCACAGTGCATTGAGATTGCTTTTTATGATTTTTTTTTTTTTTTTTTTTTGTTACATATTGATACTAAAATTAATTTTAATGTATGTTTGTGTATTACTGTTCAATAAATGGCAGTCTTTTATTTTACACAGCTTAAAAATTTGTGTTGCTGACTTTGCTAGAAAATGGATTTGTAGGCTAAGTTATGTTTTAACTCATTGGACAAAACTCTGCATAATTAGGCCAGTGATGTTACTGGGTCAAAGTATACTACACCTGATATGAACCAATAAACCGAAATTGACTCTATTTTAATACTAAAGTGTCAATGACGTCATTCATATCAAATTAGTAAAGTGTAGTATAAATTTAGTTGTCACAAAAGAATAACAGCAGAGTTCTGAAAGTATAGTAAGTGATTTGATTAACTTTAATAAAAATAAACTATATGTAAACTAAGCCATTTTATTTAAATATATAGGTAGACAAAACAAGTTAAAGATACAAACAAGATCAGGTAACTTCCACGTGTACGAAGTTGCTGAACACACAGAAACAGCTGCAGTGACGTGACAAGCACACTTTTCTCAACATTTGCACATAAGTAATATTGCATTGAATACTACAACTCTCTAAATGATATTAAGACAACTTATTTGGAATGTAACGAACACAGGAAAATATATATGCATTAGTAAAAACTCTTATAATATATGTTCTGCAGATATTGCAAAGCTAAGATTTTAGCTTCGTCTTGGCCTGAAGTGTCCGTTACCAGTATGTCCCATGAAACCTGGCCAACTCTGCTGGCTAAATGGAAGAATGTTGGAGCATTTCTCCCCACTTCCTACAGTCCTACATCGGCAAGTAACCCTCAATCTGTAGACTGTGGCCTGCCCCATGTTCAAATCAAAGTCAGAGTCAGGCACTTTATCTTGCAATTTATAGCCCAAGCACTCCTTTACAGCAGCTTGCTGATACTTATCTGAAATAAAACATTTCCATCTAAATTAAGTTTCAATAGCTTGTGTGTTTCATAAGGGCCACTATTCTCACTTTTTAGAATCTCTTACCACTCGTGCTGTCAGATTCTGCATGCTTCTTTTCTATGCATTCTTTATCTTTCTCCTGTATTAACTGGGCGTCAGTCATTGGAGTTATCCAATATGTTACAAGCACTAGGTCGATACTATCATTCATGCGAGAAGGAATGAGAGGTGGAGCTAGTGTGCCTGTAGAACAGGAAAGAACTGTTAGTGTGATATTTCTTATACTAGTTTTATAATGCAGTGGCATTATTATGATCATGTGGTCATTCTGACCATTCAGTTTCAGTGAGTTATTCTGACTGAATGCTTATAGAATGCCATAATGTAAAATAGAAGAATAATACGGGAATATCTGTAGTCTGATTAGTGTAATATGTTACTAGTCAGTGGGTATGCAATGGAGGGAGAAAGGAACTGCCACACGACCCCATTACCTCCTGGCTTAGTTGCCTCGTGAACGATAACTTGAGATTCCAACCTGTCTTCGGACAAGTGACTAAACAACAACACGGGAAGAACAAATGAATCACTGAAAGGCAGGAGCAGTATGTAACACTGACAAAGTCTCTCTCTTAGATGTACGAAGAAAAGATAAATTTTTATGTCACGAACATGATGCTGGCAAATGGGTAAATGTTAGAACAAAATATTGAAGTAGTATGGTGCAATCAGATTTAAAACTCTCCAAAGTTACTAGAAGGTCAAAATTTGTATTTACACTGAAGTTTAATAATTTATATTAGCTCTGCAACATAACAGTAGGAATTTGGCAAAACTGCAGTAGTTCTGTCTTTTCCACGTGCAATGAGAATTGCTCATTCCCCTTAGCCTGTCTTGAGTCATAAGTATAGCCAGCTGCATAGGAACTATGATAAACACACACCTAAAGATGTGAGTCGTGGCAAGCCATGAGGATATGAAGCAACATTTCTCCTAACCCTGCTGTTCACTGTTCTCTTGTCTTGTTCAGTGCTCAAGGAAAAATCCTGCTGTCCACCACCCAATGCTTCTGCACTCACTGGCCCATACAAATCATAATCAGAGTCCCTGCTTGACCCTGGGCTGTTGTCTATTAAGCTACTGTATGCCAGTGGGATGTTCCCATCATCCCCTTGTTGTTGCCAAGTAGACTCCAGTGGATGCATACCTCCGTGCTTCCTCACATTTGGGTACTCGCTGTTACCTTCATAGGTAAACAAACAAGCAAAGAACATAAAATATAAATATAGAAGGACTGTTAATAACACACAAGATGAGTGAAACCTCTGGTAACTGCTAAGTATTCAAGGACTCTTATAAAATATTTTTAACAGAGCATTTTTTGGTTTCTCAATCATATTCCTGTTTGTGTCTATATATAAAACAACTAACGATGTTTTTTTTTTTTTTACAAGAAGAAAAATTGTATGAATGAACACTGTTTAGGGTGAGACTCCCATAAGGGTCTCATACTAATGAGGCTTCCATAGTAGTCCTATTACACGTAAGCCATAAAGTGCATATCTGATATAAGGATGAAGATGACAAAATGACTACAAGGGTCAATTGCTTATAAGTTGTTCCGAAAGTGGGTTGAGAAAGAAAAACTTAATAAACATAGCCGAGACACCTTGTTCTAAATTAATTTTATCCAGAACCAGTAACCTAGTAATCACATACACTGACTTCATACAGGTGGATAAAAAAAAACTGCACAAATGATGGCACATGCAGAACTGATAGAGTACTGTATACAACTATTTAAAATATACATATTATCCTCAATTTAACAAATGCACAGAATAACAATGAAATATTTTATTAGAATTTAGGTGAAATTTACATATAATTATATTAGGTTGATGCATAAGTTCGTAGCATTTTTTCGTTGTAACAAAACTTTTCTTCGAGATGAAGAGAAGACAGAAATTAATCAGTAATATATTCTCCTACATTATCTATGACTATCTGCCAACGCTGGGGTAGTTTTTTGATTCCAAGTCTGAAGAAATCTGCTGATTTAAAGTTAAAGTTTTCAAGCCAAGTTTGTAAAGTATCTTCATTGTAAAATGAGTTCCCTTGAAGATTGTTGGATAGAGAATGGAAAAAGTTGGAAATCTCAGGACGTAAGATAGGGAGAATATGGAGAATGTGGAATCACTTTCCAAACAAGCTCCTGGATAGCTGCTTTTGTTATGTTAGTGGAGTGTGGGCATGTATTATCATGTTACAGCAGCACTTGATGCAGTCTTCCTTTTCGTTTTTCTTCAATTGCAGCCGCAAGGTGTTTGAGTTGTTGGCAATAAATGTCAGCAGTTATGGTTACATTCCTGGGAAGCAATTCATAGTACATGATGCCTTCTTTATCCCATCAAATGCATAACATCATCATCATCATCTGTGGATGAACACTAACTTTTGTACAGGTGTTATGTGTTGAAATGACAGAACCATTTTATTACAGTTCTTTCTCATACACTGCACAAATGTTTCGAGCTGCCTCCACTGCCTTTGCTCCTCTATTAAACTCAAACAGAAGAATATGTCGAAAGTGTTCACTTTTTTCTCTCTCTCGCTCTCTCCTTATCTTTTTTCATGGTAGATAGTAAAAATATGTTGTTGATTTCTAATGGCAAACTGCTGGGTTCTGGGCCATGTCTTTCATTCATAAAAACAAAGCAAAATTCAAATTGAATTCAATCTACCACATGTATCAAACAAGAACATCAAGTCATATCCATTTGTCCACTCATAGAATTATCACAAGTTTTAAAAGTAGTTTACATAGAGGCATAAACATGTGTAATAAAATTCGAAGCTCCATAATAAGTAGTAAACAAAAGAAATTTAAAAGCTGCTGCATCATATGGCATATACTGTAGAGGAATTTATGTTTTTAGATCCTGCATGAAAGTACACAACATCCCTCTTAAACATTGGTCTGTCATTGGTTTGCTGTTTGGCAGTAGAGGTTCAATTACAAAATTCACATGAAATTATCTTAAGGAACTTCACATTCCTTTTGATTATGTAATGTCTATTCTTATAAATATTATCAAGGATTCTCTTCAAATATTACATAATCATCTCTATTTCAATTAATCCACTTATATTTGCCTTCAACAATTAATTTTTTTTTTTAATGTATCACATCACATTATATTCTACATGTTTATTGTATTCAGAACCCTTGTGGTCACTCAAATTCTTTGAGCTGATGTCTATAATTTAGAAAAATATATATGTAATTGTGAAGGCATATAGGTCGTTATTGTTATTAAGAACATTTCTATTATTATTATTATTATTATTATTATTATTATTATTATTATTGTTGTTGTTGTTGTTGCTGTTATTGTTGGTATTATTATTATTTTTATACTATCTTAGTTGTAATCCTTCTTAAATCGTGTCAGCAGATGTCCTACAATAACAATGTTACAAATTCATAAATATGCTTATAGTATAATCAGAAACTAGATTAAGACCTAGAAATAAGATTGACGAAGCCATGATTTGTAAAAATCTTTATGGTGAATAAATTACTATTACTATCAGTCTTCTGCAGGGGCGTATTTTGCGGGCTACCGGGGCTACCTGCGGTAGCCCAAGGAAATTACAAAGGAAAAAGTTTATAATATAACATAATGTAATAATTTTGTATTATTAGTTTTACCATAGTAATTAAAATTAAAGTAATTGTTAGATATATTTTGTGTAATAATAGGGTCAGCAGTAGCCCAAACCCTTTAACCAGTATACGCCACTAGTCTTCTGGCTTCTCAATATAGCTTGGTCAAATTTCCTGGAGGCTGCAAATGGATGTTTCCTGCATTTCATAAGATGATACTTATTCAAACTGTTTCTTCTTGAGAGCATACGGTGCAGATATGAATTACCAATGCCTACTTTGTACAGACCCAGAAACAAAATTTGAACTACCTGAATTTTCCAAGTTCCAATTCTAACATACTGCACATGCTCAGTAATGTTATAGCTTGAACTTGGAAAGTTACTGAACATGCGCAGTATGTTAGAACTGGAACTTGAAAAATTCAGATGGCCCAAATTTTGTTTCTGGGTTTGTACAAGTGGGTCTCAAGACAATCGTGATAGGTGTAGACTCTCTTCTTGGTTTGTTTTTGTTCTCTTCTCATGTGGTTTGTATATTATTCCAAAATTAGGGTTCTAAGTGCAGAATTTTTCTTTTCTTTCCTTTTTTTTTTTTTTTTTTTTGCATCTTATTTTTTTAATTATTTATTTAATTTTTTTTTGTCAGACTCAGTATTCAGAAGTGTTTTGTTTTGAATAATTCTGGTTAATTTTTTTTGCCATGAGATCTGTCTTCTCAATTCTTTTAATTCCTACATGTGATGGAACCCACTGAAAACTGATTTGTTTCCGTAAATTGGATATTAATTTCGAGCGAGGATGTTTATTTAAAGCTATCACCTGGATTGCTGTCTGTAAGTCAACCTAGATTACTGCTTTATCTAAGGTTTTTGGTTTGGATTCTTGCTTCTCAAAAATTTAATAACAATGTACGACACAGAAATCCAGATGTGAGAGCAGTCGATATGAACCTGAATAGTGACTTATAGAGAACCTTTTGTCATTGCCATATTTCAAAAAGATTTTTGTTATTTAAGAAATGTCTAATCAACAAAATTATACTAGGTATAACATACTGTATTTAATAGGAAGGGGAAGTTTAAAAAGTATTCTAAACTTTGTGAAAGAACTTAATCGTAATAAGGTTAATATAACTGTAGCTGTAAACATATTAACATTGTAATAAATTTTATGTCCTGGAGTAACAGTTAAATCCATGAAATTAAATTAAATTTTATCCTATATCTACACTGTGACTCTTGTACTCACCTTGAAAATCTGGAGACAGCATCTCCTCCTGCTCACCAGTTTCACTTGACACTCTGTTACGCCCATGATTTGGTACCAAATAATCGCCCTCATTATTGTTATTGTTGTAGTAGTATCCTCTATCTTTATTCTGGTTGTTTCCATTCAAAATAGAATTGCCTCCTCTGTGTCGAAAACTGGAAATACCCACTGTATCTCCTTCGAACTCTTTCTTCTCACCTGGCATTGTCTTGTATTCAGAGTTGTGACTGTACATCTCCATGAAGTCAGGGTGAGACTCTTTGTAGTGTCGAGCCTGTGCAGATGTATTCACAGAATTATTGTACTCCAAATCTCTGCGATCCTCTGTGAAGTAAAGAAAGTCAAGAGCCAGTTTAAAATTAGATTGTAATTAGTGTTGACAAATTTTATCCACAGGATGGTTTAAATAAACTTGGTCAAAATGGCAAAACTTATACTTAAGGATAAAATTATTAAAACATTAAAACACTTCTTAATAATAGTAAATTTAATGTAACCTCTATGCAGTAAAAGATAAATGACATACTTCTTTTGTATCTAACGTAATAGGTCACTACAAAGTTACAAAATTACATAACATGTTAAAACAACAATATACCTAAACAACATATGGGTATATGAATGACGAAATCCTCACAAGATCAAATGTGCATTTAAATTACAATTCCAGTTAAACAGTAATAATCTGTCAGTCAGTTTGCTTCCTACTAAGTTACTTAATAAGGTAACTGTCCAGAGTTATGTAATTCGATTTTAATGGAAATGCATATTTAAGCCAAATTTTGGATTGCTAAGAAATTCAGTTATAGTTGTGCGTTTCGATTTTTCCTCGTTTACGAAATATAATGATTTTAAATATGAATGATTCCAGTGCTTCATATGTTATTCCTGAATTCATCAGTCAAACATAAAGTACAGAGTATGAGAATATGTTTATATTCTTTTAGCAATTTTTTATGCACCCTAGTACTGTCTCTTCCTTTCATGAGCAGACAATGATTGTTGTTCAAAACTGATCAAACTCATGTTTGTGCGATCGAGTTTTATTAGTAAGTTTCTTTTGAATTTACTCTGATGTATGGTGAAGCGTTGCCAGTTCAAGTGATACAGTTTATATCAGACTGTTTTTTCATATACAGAATGACATGCAGGAACAGGAGATTTTGAATCAATTAATACAAAGTTATACTTGAAATTGATAAGACTGTGATACCGCCATACTGTTCCTTAGGCAATATAATTTTAGTTGCTGTGATGGAGTGGATGGGAAACCAGTAAATAAATTATTGTTGTGAAGCTGCAGGATGAGAATTTCTGCATCATTTTCAATTTCATCATGATACAGCTGTGAAGACATGGGTTCAAAGATTTTAATCAACAGGTTATATCCTGAGCAAGAAGTATCCAGGATCAAGAAGAAGCGTTGGAACGCCAGTAACAGTCAAGCAGTCATTGCCACTATCCAGCAGAGTCCACAATGTTCTGCACAGTGACATGCTGTGTCATTAGGTTTGTCTCGCCACATTGTGGCCAGAATATTATCTTCAGATCTCAAATTGCATATGTACAGTAGTGGCAAAAAAAAAATCGGACCAACCCTTTTAGCTGATTTCAGAGCCTTGTTCACTCCAGAGCACGATAGACTGGTAACAAAGACTTTCGTGGTTCGAATCCTTCCTGGAAAGGAAACTTTTTTTTGTTCCTTATTCAAATTTATTCCCAATACTTTTCGATTGCTGTTAAATTCATGTTCTGGGAATAATAAGTTAATTAAGTAGTAAAATATCGCTGCAATCGAAAAGTATTGGGAATAAATTTGAGTAAGGAACAAAAAAAAAGTTTCCTTCCCAGGCAGGATTCGAACCATGAAAGTCTTAGTTACCAGTCTATCGTGCTCTGGAGTGAACAAGGCTCTGAAATCAGCTACAAGGGTTAGTCCGGTTTTTTTTGCCACTACTGTACAAGCTTCAGGTCATTCAACAATTGCAAGCCAGCAATCCCAACAGACAAGTAACTTTTGCTGAACAGTTTTTAGCAAAATGTGAGGAAGATGAAATTTTCCTAAAGAACCTCTGGCTGCCTAACAAATCACATTTCCACTTAAGTGGCTATGTAAATAAACAAAATTTTCGCTACTGGGCTGCAGAGAATCCCCACTTTCTACACAAGAGACCGTTAACAGTAACAAAGTGACAGTGTGATGCATATTTTTATGAAGATGAGTACGACCGTACAATTACCCTGACTTCCCAATGGTACGTCAACATATTTGAAACATTCCTTGGCAATGCAATACTGCAGAATTATCCTATGAATGAGTCCATGTGGTTTCAGCAAGACGGAGGCACAGCTTATATGGCGAGAATATCCACTGCAGCATTACGACAGCTCTTTGGAGAGTGGCTCATGTCTCATGTCGGAGAACAGCAACAGGGATTGGTCCATGCAAACGCCTGAGATTTCAGTGTGTAATTTACTCTTATGAGGATTTTTAAAGGGTCGTGTGTATACTACTCGTCCTCACACCCTAACGAACTAAAGGCTAGAATTCGTGACAATATAGCATCAATCACTGTTGAGATGTTGTGAAAAGTTATGTCGAATTAGTGTTCATGAATGCAGGAATGTGTACACAGGAGGAGACCATTTACAGGACATTACCTTCAAGACATGACTGCTGCTGTAATTAGTGGGCAAATGGCATGGTTTTATCTTTCTGATGACCATGTGTATATACAAAATCTCAGTTCAAGTTGCATTACTGCCTTATTAAAATTTTGTGTTACCACGAAAGAGAGAGTTGAAAATCAGTTGTTTTCTTTTGCCAGTGAACTTTTTAAACTGATACATGATCAACAAAAACGTGGTACTTCGATTGCAGTATGCGGAACATTAAACATTGTCTGTAAGTCTGAATATGAATACATTTCTGATATATGAATCCGACACAGATTCATCCACAAGTATGATCTCCACACACACAATAAATGATTATTATAATTATTAGACAAAATAAATGAACAGACATCAGAAAATAAATGAACATTGTGAAAGAAGAAAACAAACACGCTAGGGTTTTTACAGTGAAGAAATTTAAATGCACCAATACTGTGTATTTTAGGCTCTACAGCAGTGATCAACTTGGTCGATAGCAGATGTGGGGGCTCAATACCGCTCCCAGGCATTACCTCATTCTTGGCATTAAGCAATCCTATCTCCCGTTCAGTAGCGACTCTGGGCAGGTGCTAGCTGCAATGTTGAAAAGAAGTATGTCTCATCAGTCAACGACTCTTTCAGGAGGAATTTCATTGACGATTTCAACACTTGGACGTATGGAGTCGGATTTTAAGATTTTCATAGCCTAGTGGTGGGAAAAGTCGTTTTTTTTTTTTCTGGAACTCTACTGAGTGTTCCAGTCCCAAGAAAGTACTAATTCCAAAGAACAGTTCCGAAATAACATCAAGCATCTGACACAATGTAATTATCACAAAATATTATACTGTTTCGGAACTATTTCCATTTCCAAAATCTTAGACCATATTGCAATTCGAACCACGACAGCTGTTACAGTCCGCTGTAAGTGTAGTAATTTATACAAGCTATAAAACATTGCAATGGTTTGATCATTCCTTCTGTTAAATAAAGGATATTATTACTACGTGAAATGTCTTTATTGTTTAGACAACTCGCTGGCTAAATGTTACAAGGGTGTATGTAGTAATATTTCTGATAAAGACATAGAACCTTGTAATATTGAGCCAGCGAACTGTCTGAAGACACATCTGAACCTCACAAGTGATATCAACAAGGCACCACTTATAGGCAACTAGGCCAGGAGATAATGGGGGTAGGGTGGTCAATTCCTTTCCCTCTCCATTGCATACATCACCGATTAGCTACATATTACACTAATCTGACTTCAAATGCATACAAATAATCATTCTTCCTCTTACATATTTCATCAAGTGAGATGTACGTATCAGCAGAACCTCTATCAGAGGTAATGTCTTTATTAATGCTTCATAATTTTATTTGTAATAAACATTGAAGTTACTTGGGCTACATTTGCGATGTTATGTTACCATATACAACATTTATAACACAATACAATGCGGGATATAAATTTTTATAATATTTTTCATTGGATATAATAAAACAATGACCTTGGAATAATAATAATAATAATAATAATAATAATAATAATAATAATAATGAGACAATCTTACAATTTGAATTTCTTTTTATTCTTGTTGCTAGATTAATATCAAACAATGTAACTGAAGATGATTGGCCAATTAGACTCATTGTTTAATATTGAAATTCATTGAAGTTAAAAATTGTTGCGCACCCCCCATCATACTCACCTGTGATAGAACTACTGTGCATCCTAGAACACTTTGGCTGGAACTGTTATGGTCTCTGAGAAAGTATCTGAGTGTCCCAGACAAGATGGTTCAATGGTAAGTTATGTTATACAGTACTCCAGTTTCCATGAATAACAGTAGGTCAGAAACTCCTACTGTTATTTTAGAACAGTGTTTTCCGACCTGCTATTCTTTTTTTGGAACTATTCTTTTCTCGGAACTGTTCCAAAAGTACTGTTACATTATTTTTCCCTATCTCTATCATAGACCCATCCACTGTGGATGTAGATGGTGCTCCTGCTGAGCTTTAGCTAGAAATTACATACTTATAGTGTGATAGCGAACTGAAGGTGAAATATTATGATGGTAGGAAGAAGTTTGTGTGATTTTTTATTCACATTTTTCATAAATCAGATTTCTCAGGCTTCATGAGAATGTTTCTGACATACTGTGCATGTGCATACACATGAGAACATAGTTTTCGTTAATGAAAATAAGTAAATCTCACAACAGAAGTAGCTAATTCATCTGACTACAATCTACAAAGTTTCCTCAGTTCATGCACTGTCCAGATCATGGAGCGTAATACCGAGCAATTTGTATGCAATGAAGGGACCAAAAATATCGTAACACTAGCATTACAGAAGATCAGGAAATATTTTCACTAATGGTCCATTAATATATCTGTGTCTGTTTCATTTTATGTTCTATGTAAATATAATTTAATGAAAGAAGGAGTACAATTCACTGTAACTAAATTCAATAGTATCAGTAGAGGGACAGGCTTTCAGTTGTCATGTTTTATACTGTAACATTTTCTACTATATATTTTGCAATGAAGTTCACATGTGTAAAACTCATTAACTAATGATGAGAGAGAGATGGAACGGAGAAAAATTCTCTCCGGCGCCGGGATTTGAACCCGGGTTTTCAGCTCTCCGTGCTGATGCTTTAACCACTAAGCCACGCCGGATACAATCCCGACACCGTTGAGAATCGTCTCAGATTAAGCTCCATCTCTTGGGTTCCCTCTAGTGGCCGCCCTCTGCACTACGTCATAGATGTCTATGCACGCAGGACCGAAGTCCATACATGTGTAGAGGTGCACTCAGATGAGTGACTGGTTGGCCGGGGTCCGACGGTATGGGCGCCGTCTTTAAATCACAAAGTGATTTATTACGCATATCATATTTATTTTGATGTACCGAAGTACATATGATATTTCCATGCAGATATTCTGCTTTCTCAGATGATGAGAGAGAGATGGAACGGAGAAAAATTCTCTCCGGCGCTGGGATTTGAACCCGGGTTTTCAGCTCTCCGTGCTGATGCTTTAACCACTAAGCCATGCCGGATACAATCCCGACACCGTTGAGAATCGTCTCAGATTAAGCTCCATCTCTTGGGTTCCCTCTAGTGGCCGCCCTCTGCACTACGTCATAGATGTCTATGCACGCAGGACCGAAGTCCATACATGTGTAGAGGTGCACTCAGATGAGTGACTGGTTCTCAACGGTGTCGGGATTGTATCCGGCGTGGCTTAGTGGTTAAAGCATCAGCACGGAGAGCTGAAAACCCGGGTTCAAATCCCGGCGCCAGAGAGAATTTTTCTCCGTTCCATCTCTCTCTCATCATCTGAGAAAGCAGAATATCTGCATGGAAATATCATATGTACTTCGGTACATCAAAATAAATATGATATGCGTAATAAATCACTTTGTGATTTAAAGACGGCGCCCATACCGTCGGACCCCGGCCAACCAGTCACTCATCTGAGTGCACCTCTACACATGTATGGACTTCGGTCCTGCGTGCATAGACATCTATGACGTAGTGCAGAGGGCGGCCACTAGAGGGAACCCAAGAGATGGAGCTTAATCTGAGACGATTCTCAACGGTGTCGGGATTGTATCCGGCGTGGCTTAGTGGTTAAAGCATCAGCACGGAGAGCTGAAAACCCGGGTTCAAATCCCGGCGCCAGAGAGAATTTTTCTCCGTTCCATCTCTCTCTCATCATCTGAGAAAGCAGAATATCTGCATGGAAATATCATATGTACTTCGGTACATCAAAATAAATATGATATGCGTAATAAATCACTTTGTGATTTAAAGACGGCGCCCATACCGTCGGACCCCGGCCAACCAGTCACTCATCTGAGTGCACCTCTACACATGTATGGACTTCGGTCCTGCGTGCATAGACATCTATGACGTAGTGCAGAGGGCGGCCACTAGAGGGAACCCAAGAGATGGAGCTTAATCTGAGACGATTCTCAACGGTGTCGGGATTGTATCCGGCGTGGCTTAGTGGTTAAAGCATCAGCACGGAGAGCTGAAAACCCGGGTTCAAATCCCGGCGCCAGAGAGAATTTTTCTCCGTTCCATCTCTCTCTCATCATCTGAGAAAGCAGAATATCTGCATGGAAATATCATATGTACTTCGGTACATCAAAATAAATATGATATGCGTAATAAATCACTTTGTGATTTAAAGACGGCGCCCATACCGTCGGACCCCGGCCAACCAGTCACTCATCTGAGTGCACCTCTACACATGTATGGACTTCGGTCCTGCGTGCATAGACATCTATGACGTAGTGCAGAGGGCGGCCACTAGAGGGAACCCAAGAGATGGAGCTTAATCTGAGACAATTCTCAACGGTGTCGGGATTGTATCCGGCGTGGCTTAGTGGTTAAAGCATCAGCACGGAGAGCTGAAAACCCGGGTTCAAATCCCGGCGCCGGAGAGAATTTTTCTCCGTTCCATCTCTCTCTCATCATCTGAGAAAGCAGAATATCTGCATGGAAATATCATATGTACTTCGGTACATCAAAATAAATATGATATGCGTAATAAATCACTTTGTGATTTAAAGACGGCGCCCATACCGTCGGACCCCGGCCAACCAGTCACTCATCTGAGTGCACCTCTACACATGTATGGACTTCGGTCCTGCGTGCATAGACATCTATGACGTAGTGCAGAGGGCGGCCACTAGAGGGAACCCAAGAGATGGAGCTTAATCTGAGACAATTCTCAACGGTGTCGGGATTGTATCCGGCGTGGCTTAGTGGTTAAAGCATCAGCACGGAGAGCTGAAAACCCGGGTTCAAATCCCGGCGCCGGAGAGAATTTTTCTCCGTTCCATCTCTCTCTCATCATCTGAGAAAGCAGAATATCTGCATGGAAATATCATATGTACTTCGGTACATCAAAATAAATATGATATGCGTAATAAATCACTTTGTGATTTAAAGACGGCGCCCATACCGTCGGACCCGGCCAACCAGTCACTCATCTGAGTGCACCTCTACACATGTATGGACTTCGGTCCTGCGTGCATAGACATCTATGACGTAGTGCAGAGGGCGGCCACTAGAGGGAACCCAAGAGATGGAGCTTAATCTGAGACAATTCTCAACGGTGTCGGGATTGTATCCGGCGTGGCTTAGTGGTTAAAGCATCAGCACGGAGAGCTGAAAACCCGGGTTCAAATCCCGGCGCCGGAGAGAATTTTTCTCCGTTCCATCTCTCTCTCATCATCTGAGAAAGCAGAATATCTGCATGGAAATATCATATGTACTTCGGTACATCAAAATAAATATGATATGCGTAATAAATCACTTTGTGATTTAAAGACGGCGCCCATACCGTCGGACCCCGGCCAACCAGTCACTCATCTGAGTGCACCTCTACACATGTATGGACTTCGGTCCTGCGTGCATAGACATCTATGACGTAGTGCAGAGGGCGGCCACTAGAGGGAACCCAAGAGATGGAGCTTAATCTGAGACGATTCTCAACGGTGTCGGGATTGTATCCGGCGTGGCTTAGTGGTTAAAGCATCAGCACGGAGAGCTGAAAACCCGGGTTCAAATCCCGGCGCCGGAGAGAATTTTTCTCCGTTCCATCTCTCTCTCATCATCTGAGAAAGCAGAATATCTGCATGGAAATATCATATGTACTTCGGTACATCAAAATAAATATCATTAACTAATGTTATACCAGGGACAGAACATCTAGAGGCTTGGGTGACATCACAGCGGAAGAGCTCGCACACAGCAGAATTGTTCATTACACTACTAACTGAAAATGTTGACCACTTACCTCGTGCTGCTAATCTGTGTTCTCCAACTGAACGTTCTCCATTTCATCGCTGCTGCTGGAGTCTTCACTTCCGTCATCACTCACACCTCCTAAATTTATTATGATTGGATCTAAAATGTTGTCGAAATGCACCTCTTTTTCCATGTACTTGTCTTCAATTCGCTTTACTCGATTGCAAATTGGAACCCAGTCATTTGCAGTCATCGAACTGAACTTTTCTTCGCACAGCTGCTGCACACCAGAAAGAGTAAATGTTGTGTTTCTTGATGCAACCCACCCTTTCAAAATGGACCAAATTGTTTCTATCGGATTTAATTCCGGCGAATATGGTGGAAGCCTGAGGGGAGTGTGTCCTGCATTAATAAAAATTTTGTCTACCGAATACGTAACTGTTCTAGGTTTGGCAATTTTAATTAGTTCATACAGCGTAGGTTTTAACATTTTTGCATCGTATGGAATTCATTCTTTGTCGAGCCAGTTCTTCATTTCTTCTTTCGGCGTGTTGGATGTTGGAGCTTTATTCAGTATCACATTATGATAGGAAGCATTGTCGAAAATGACTACAGAATTTGGTGGTAAATTTGGAATTAATTTTTCTTGAACCCATCTCTCATAATTCTGTTGGTTCATTTGGTGGTGATAATCCCCCGATGCCTGATGAGATTTCCACATGAGTAGAGCATTAGGTACGAAACCAATTTCTCCACCAGCATGTATTATAATCAGTCTTTGTCCTTTTGACACAGGTGAAAGAAGACCATTGTTACTATCGTCACACCAGGATTTCTGATGCACGTGGGATGACAAGATATAAGACTCATCTAGATAAACTATATTGCGTCCATCTGATCTGTATTTCTTTATAAGTTTTAAATAATTTATTCTCTTCGTCCTTATATCGGACTTTTCTATCAGCACACATCTGTTTGATTTAGTTTTCTTCCATTGAAATCGTAGGTTTCGCAATAGTTGTTTCAAACTTGAATTTCCACTCTTAAAGCCTATTGATTCTAACAATTTACGCCTCAGTAATTGAACTGTAGAGACCTGTTTCTCTGTAATATAAAACTCATATACAGTTCGTCGCACTACACTCTCGCCGAATTGGTCTAGGTCTAACACTAGCTTCTTCACGGTTCTCTTCTTATCTGGCGTTTCAAATCCAACAATCTGACCACTCGCAACTTTTTTTGCCTCCGCACTGATTCTTTGAACACTGTTGCGGGACACACCAGTAGCTTTCAGAACTTTCTCCTGAACTTTTTCTAATGGAATTGTAATTCCTTCAAGTGCTTCTTTCTTCATGAATCCAATACATTGTTTATCACTTCTTTTGTTTGATTATGCAATTTTTTTCCTTTTAATGTCGGTCTTATAGGAGGCATTTTAAATTATAATTTCAATTTTTTATGTACACTTAATTCTACTAATGAAATACTGTGTAATTATTAATTATATTTTTAAACTTAACTTAAATGTTACTCACACTGAATAAATGTCACCACTATATACAGAGCGTTATACCTAAATTCACACGTATCTAAGAGTATTCTTATATTAAAAATCACAGTTTCACAGTACAATTATACACAATAAGTAAATTATTAATTTACGCTAATACTGTACGCTGATCACACCTACTGTATATAACTACTGTATTCACAATATCATAAAAGAACTTTTATTTTAGTGCTGTTACACACAGAAAAGGCTTTCACTGATCTGCTGCGCTCTCACAATACAGTAACATCCGTTCAGAAAATGTTTTGCAGCTGAATGGTACTGTACCTGCTAGTGTGGGAGGAGGGGTTGGTCAGACCGCTTAAAAGTAATGGTCTTCAAGCTTCTAGATGTTTTGTCCCAAGTGTACGTTATATTATATTATATTTTATAACATAATAAAATAAAGCCACTGGTGTAGCTCTGTCGGCTAAGGCACTTGACTGCCGATTCGGAGTTGCGCTCGGGCGCAGGTTCGATTCTCGCTTGGACTGATTACCTAGGTGGTTTTTTTCCGAGGTTTTCCCCAATCGTAAGGCAAATGTCAGGTAATCTATGGCGAATCCTCGGCCTCATCTCGCCAAATATCATCTCACTATCATCAATTCCATCGACGCTAAATAACCTCGCAGTTGATACAGCATCGTTAAATAACCAAGTAAATAAATAAAATAAAATGAAAGGAAAAGGTAGAAATTTAAATTCCAGTACCGGTATTTTGTTTTATTCAGCTTTCATTTCATCCCTAACCTATCAATCAATTGGTTTCACACACGTAAATATCAGTATTAGACATTCACATTACTTTAAGTTTAATTTGATCAATATGAGAAATGATAATCACTAAAAGGAGCCACCACCACAAGTCTCTAACAGTCTCTTTCATTAGCACTGTGCTTGCAGCAACAAAACATGAGTGCAGTGAGCACTAGGGTAGACTGAGATGATGTCATAGGGCATCAAGTTGATGATTACTCTCTACAGTATTTCAGAACCACTTCAAAACTTTATGTTCTATACAAAATAAAGGAAGAAATACTACAGGCATTCAAAGCTTTCGACAACAGGATCTGTGTACGATTATAATATTAAAACATGAGCAAAAAGTCACAATCATCACCTCCTAGTATCAGAACATTTCCTTCGACGGTTCAATGAGAAAAATAAAATATGTTCCTATAAAGTTATCAAATTTTTTACACAAAAAGATATAGAAAGTCCGAATTGATGAAAAAGCCATGTAAATAATGTAAATGAAATGATCACAGAAACACCATACATAGTGCAGACAGTTTGAATATGATGACATCTGGCAAAACGTAATCATAAGTGAATTCCTAACAGTAGTGCAAATCCATGCTATAAGACACATTCTTACACTACCCAAATCCATACAATATGGCTGCAACTGGAAGACTAGGAACACTACTGTACATATACTACTTACAAGAACCGAAAGAAAAATTTGGACCTAAAGTAAAACAGGTTTCAGAAAGAGATTCGCCATTTAATGTCGTGGTCAATGCAAGTAATCCCATGGAAAGATGGTTAAGAGTTGCATTTACCCCGGATATTAAGAAAGACACACTGCTGCTTCTGGATTCACTGAGTGGTCAGAAAGATGCAACCATGATGTTATTCTAGAGCATGGTAACTATTATGTGAGAAACCTTTGAGAAATGAATGGAGGGCCTGAAAACAAGCAAAAAAGTTTACGTAAATATATAGTCAATTTCGCTTTGTTTTTTTTCAATTACAGGTAGTTTTTATTTCATGTAGTTTAGTTCTTACATTAATAGCTCATGTTTATTAAATCAATATGAATATGAACATGAAAAGCCTGAAATCCCATAAGGGCAATGGCGTCCTACAGTAGTGTAGAGTGAGCTGAAGGTCCAAGAGAGCTTACAATATATACTTACAATCTAAACATACAAACTAAACAT
Organism: Periplaneta americana; assembly: GCF_040183065.1. NCBI lineage: Eukaryota > Metazoa > Arthropoda > Insecta > Blattodea > Blattidae > Periplaneta > Periplaneta americana. Next base: position 118,022,769 of record NC_091119.1, read on the forward strand.
AAAAAACTATACAACTAAACACAACACAAAATTATACCTGCTAAACACGCACACAAAAAGAACTAAATAAACAATACGCAACTATACGCAATTTACATAGTGTTCGTAATTTCTTCCAGTTTTTTCCATGCCTCCCTGTCCCTCGCTGTTCTCTTCCACTGCACTTTAGTCTCTCTCCGAAAGTGTCCGACCACCTTCTCCTTGGACATCTTCTGCTCCTTTTCCCAATGCATGGGTCCCACATGGTCGAGGCATAGGTCCATCTGCTGCAGTCCATTCTACTCACGTGTCTGCCCCATTTCCATTTGAGACGTTTGCTATACATCATTGTTTCACTGAAGTGGTTCAAATGTCTGACTATTACTGTCACCTGAGGGTGATTATTCGACATTCCAGTGTTTTTCATGTATAGGGTGTGCTATACATCGATGTTCCATTAAAAACTCAACTTCATAAAAAATGTGCTATACAGCGTTGTTCAGGGACGTACTTCAATTTATTAGTTAAGGATATAGGATTATAAAGTATGTATGACATGATATTCTTAACAGTTTCAAGTTTTCAAGTAGGCTCTTTGGTATAGAAAGTACTTTCAATCCAATTCTCCCAACATACCTGAAGAATACAGAGGAATACCAGGGGGCTCCACATGCTGACTAAGAGCTACAAACTGCGTATAGAGTGTTGAGTTATACAACAGCCTGCACACGTCTGCTCTGTTCTGGGCCTTGACGGTACTGCCTGCAAAACAAAATATGTAGAGCATTTATTTCTGTACAATATAATCCAATCAAATATTAATGCTTATTATATGTACCAAGTATCTTATTAGCTGACCCCTGGAATCGAAGCTCGGATGTCCCGAATACAAGGTGGACGTGTTAACCATTACACCACTGTGCTCGATAATAGTTTTTTTTTTAATACTCGGTTATTTAACGACGCTATATCAACTACAAGGTTATTCAGCGTCGATGGAATTGGTAATAGTAAGATGGTATTTGGCGAGATGAGGCCAAGGATTCGCTACACATTACTTAACATTCACTTTGCAGTTGGGAAAACCCTTGGAAAAACCCTGCTTCTCATACACGGATATGGCTACAACACAGGTGCAGGTACAAGAGAAATACAAATATCATTGTCATCATCCTGGCAAGTATTAGGCCGAGTGGCCTGTTACGATCTTGTTTTCTGTCCATCTCTTTTGAAGTCTGCACAAATAATTAACCTAATTTAACATATTTCTCCTGTAATTTAAGACAGAGGTCGGCAAAATGGTTATCACGATGACAGGGTCGTCTTGATGTCAGTAGGAGCAAAGGTGGTCAGTCATTACCTTTACCCCTTCTCTTGTACCCAAATACAGACATTCGTAAACAAACCAACAGGCATTAGTGATGTGCATCTACTGTTCGCATAGTGGCAAGACTGTCAAGCATTCAAGAAAGCATACAATATATTTCAGTTCATTTTAATTGATAATGAAAGTGAGTTAAAAGTACAAACATTCGTTACCTAGTCTTCTGCTTTAGGTGAGAGCACTTACATTAATAACACAGTCCAGTTTGCTATTTTCATCCGGGAAATAACCGAGAATTTTGCTATTCATGATTATTTCCTTTATATTGCTCCATTAAAGCGGAAATTACGAGGGGCATTCCATATTGATTTACACTTTCAAATTTCCCACCATCCATGGTCCGCCATTTGACTTGTCATTACAGTTGCAAGCATGTAGTACATTGGTCTGCCCGCAGGTGGCACCACAATACATAGGAGTGTAATTCCTGCAAACTACAGCGCACTTCCCCAACTGCTGTCACTGCAAGTGGCAGTGTGTGGTAAGCATGTACCATCACGAAACTCGGTGGATGGCTGGAAATGTGGTCGCACATCAACGGAGAAGGGAACCAGTTCTGGAAGGAAAGTGACTGTGACAATGTCAGTCAACATCTCTAGAGTGGAACGACATATTCTGGAGAACAGGTGCAGCACATTCTCGGAGCTGGAGACAGCCACAGAACTTGCCAGAATCACTCTGCACTGCAAAGTGCATGAACACCTTAAGATGGGGAAGGTGTCTGCCAGGTGGGTCCCCAAATCTCTGACTGCAGCACACAGACAACAGCGCAAGGACGTGAGCAATGATCTCTTTCAATACCACAGCCAGGATCCAGAAGCCTTCATGTCCAAACTCGTGACTGGCAATGAGACTTGGCTTCATTACCATGAGCCAGAGGCCAAAGTCCAATCAATGGAGTAGAAGCATAAAGGTAGCCCCATGCTGAAGAAGTTCAGGACAGTGCCGTCAGTTGGCAAATGCATGGCCACAGTCTTTTGGGACAATGATGGAATCATCCTCATTGAATGGTTCGAACCAGGACCACCATTAACAGCATGGCATATGTGGCAACCCTCTGGAGCTTGTGCCATGCAATTCAAAAGAAACAGCCAGGTGCTGTCATTCTCACAGACTTTGTTCTTCATTCTAACTAATTTTACTTTTCAGTCAGTTCATATTTCGCGCTGTTATGTAGGAGAAAACTGTGTGTGGTAGACCTGTATAGAAAGGAAGGATATTGATAATATACCATATATCTGTCTTGTATGGGAAAGGTTTCCAAAGGAGGTGTTCGGATCCTTGAAAAAGATTGACATACCAGGTACTTCAGCAATTAGTGTATTCAATATGGGGTCTGAAGTAACTGTAAAAGTGAAGGAAGGTGTGACTGGGCTGGGCATAAGTGACAGAGCTAAGAAATTAAGGCAGACAAGGGACAAGCATCGAATTCAATGCAGCGAGTTTTCCAACAAAGCAGCACATAGGTTAGCATGTAAGAGACTCAGACTGACCAAAATATCTGCAGAGGAACAAAAAAAGAAAGAAGGTCCAACATATGGAGGTGGGCAGTTTTAAGCTACAGAATTTTCTGCACATGAATGTTGTACTCTAACACTCGTTTTCTCCATTTTCCAATTTTTAACATTTTGGAACATTCAAAATGCTCTAATGAATGTAGTTTTTATCTACTCTCAGTGAAACTTCGCACACAAGTCCACAAAAGCATGTGAAGTAAACTGACATATGTGTTTTCATGTGCTATTGAAAGTATTGGAATCACCATGCGTTGAGGACATGATAAGTTTTAAAAAATTGAAAAAGTAACAACTAAAAGGGTGAATATTTTTTTTTCTCAAAAAGTAACTGGAAAAATATGAAAAGCATGTGTCCTATTTTACATAAATGTATTATGTCATGACTTTATCATTATTTATTATAACATTAAGTTTGCAAATGGAAAGAAAGATTGTATTCTCAACAAAAATATCTTTCGTGGCATAAACAAAACATACTTACTGGCATCTGCCTTAGAAAATTCAAACAATTAAAAGTTCAAAAAACAAAACAAAAAGCCACGATTCAATGTTCAGTCCATCTTCTTTCCATCTTGATCACATCTTGCAGTCAAGTGGACATGGAATCGATTAGTCTTTTCAAATAGTGACTGTTCACAGCCATGGCATCCCAGGCATCCTGGACAAGCTTCCACAAATCATCAGGACATCTTGGAGGGTGATTGGGCCAATTTTTTCGCATATGCTTCTTTACTCGTGCCATGCCCCTGTAGCTCAGTCAGAAGAACGTCGGAATTTAGATGTCAATGTCTCAGGTTCAAATCCTCTTCACTCCTTTTCATTTTATTGTGTTTCAAGATAGTATAATATAATAATATAAGAAGAAACAATGGAACACTAGTATTATGCAACTGTACTGTTCCAATTCTAATATTAAATTTATATTATTTATATTGCTAAAGAACAATAACAAAATAAAATGATAACTGGAATATTATTTATATTATAAAAGAACGATAACAAAATAAAATAACTTGAATATTATTTATATCGCTAAAGAACGATAACAAAATAAAATAACTTGAACAAGGCTCGAACTCACAACCTTCGAATCATTAAGTGAGCAAGCTATCACTGCTCTACAAGACGCAGATATCGAATGACTCTATAATTACGAAATTGCTTCTACAAGCACATCCACCGTGTAACATCACCGTGACCCGAAACTGACTTAGAAAATATTTGCTATTCACAAGTGTGACCACTTTTTTTTTGACAGATGTACTCCACACAATTAATGAAAAAGCATCAGTACACAGTGTGGTGAGGGGTAGATGTTCATATGTGGTGGTATTTCTGAGAGAATCATGGCTCATATTGTGGTTGTGTACAAATGTTTTCCAGCATTTATTTTCACTTTTAAACTCATATTTATTTCTGATCTCTTTATTCTTTCTTCTATTGATAAATAGCAAAATCAAAATATGATGACCTTATGTTCTTACTACCTTCCATTTCACCAGTTTCCCATCAATTTTTTCAAAACTATAAGTGGAAAAGTAGACACTGAGACAGCTTTAGGAGAAGGCCCACTAGCACATTTTTTTTTAGACAAGATAAATGTAGAGCCATAGAAGGCCAACTCCAAGACTTTGAAAAGATAAATTGCAAATTCGAAATGAAGCAGTAGAACAAGAGCTTCAAATACTTGGGATGTGCTATAAGCAGTAACATTAGCTGTTGCCAGGAAGTCAAAAGTCAAAGCTGGATAGAATGGCAAAAGAAGCTTTTAATACAAAATGAATGATCATCCTGGACGAGTTTCCACAAATCATCAGGACATCTTGGAGGGTGATTGGGCCAATTTTTTCGCATATGCTTCTTTACTCGTGCCATGCCCCTGTAGCTCAGTCAGAAGAACGTCGGAATTTAGATGTCAATGTCTCTGTTTGTCGACAGTCTTTTCCAGGTTCATCTGCGGACTTCTCAAGGCTCTGAGTGGAGTGTGGCATTGTTTGGGGCAGAAACATCGACTTTTCAATGAAGTGAAGAGAAACGAATAGAAGCATTTGATATGTGAAAATGGAGAAGAATGAATCAGTTGAAATGGTCAGATAGAATAAGAAACGAAGCTGTGCTAGAAAGAGTGGATGAAGGAAGAATAATTCTGAAACAGATCAGGAAGAGAAAAAGGAATTAGCTGGATCACTGGCTGAGAAGAAACTGTCTACAAGGATGCACTGGAAGGAATGGTGAACGGAAGAAGAGTTCAGGGCAGAAGAAAATACCAGATGATAGTCAACATTAAGATATATGGATTGTATGCGGAGACTAAGAGAAAGATGGGAAATAGGAAAGATTGGAGAATACTGCGTTTGCAGTGAAAGAGCAGAAAACTATGAATCAATGAATAACACAACTTGGGAAATCTATGAGACACTCAGAACTACTATTTCGTTAATAATGTGGCATATCATGTTACTGGCCCAAGCCCTTCACATAGAGAAACATATTGGAAAAAGGATATCCCTCCTCTGTAGATCTAAAATCTGGCAACCCTGATCTACACCCAGCCTAATATTGACTAACTTTGGAAACTATTCTTTCAAGAACCATTTTCTTACAGAATTCAGAGGCTCACTAACACACTCACATAAGCTCATTACAGGATACTGCACTGATCAAAGATGATCCAAGTCACAATCTCACAGTTCAACTCTCTTGGAATCATCTTAATAATCGAATTATCTTCCGACTTGAGTTTCGGTTTTTCTAATGACTTTTTCCCCTCAAGTCTTTTAACCAACACTCTGTAAGTATTTAATCATTAAATATCTTAATCCTACCTTTCGCATTTACCTGGCTCGAAAGCATGACATATCTATTATATGCAGAATTAAGCTTATAATTAAGTAACATTCTTCATTCTCTGTTGTTTCACTTCTCTATGACCGATCAATTTTCCTAAGCATCCTTTACCTTCATCTTCTGCTCCAACTTGAGAATGAAATTATTTCATTGACAAGAACACAAATGAGAAATTTATGCTAATTTTATGAGTTACCTGGCAAGAAAATAAATGGTTTAGTAGGACCTTCATGGTGCAAACAATATGCGGTCCAATAAAGTATCAGGTCATTACCCAAACTCTCCACACTGATACTGAGTCCACCCATCTGAGAACCTGCTGTATCTACAACAGGCTTATCCAGCAGAGGAACTCCAGTCTTCCCATCCAGAACTGTAGCCTGCATAGAATAAAATAAAGGTTATCAATGAGCACAGTTACACTACTGGCAATACCAACTTATCTCAACTTTCCTTGGAAAAGGTGAATCCTCGAAAACGGATGTATACCTGTGATGAGTAATACACTGGAAATCCAGGTCCAGTTTGGTATTTGATCAAAAAGTCAGGAATACTGTCGTCATTGAAATATCCTGGGGTTGGAGCGCTGAAACAGAGTCAGTAACCCATAAAAGTTACACTGAGTAAATACTTTGAAATGAACGGATAAAGTATAATTAATTCAGAACATAATATTCATTGTAAGTTTTGCAAAACAAGGTAATATGTTGACAAAAGCTTTGTTTTAGATAAGAAATTACATAAATAAATCCAAAAAATCAAAATATACTAGGAATATCTGAAAAAAAATTACCACTGTCTATCCATCCAAAACTGCTGACTGATCATAGTGTATGAGTATGAGTCCGTACTAGCACGTAGTATGTAGGAGTTTCTTCTGATTTTACAAATATCAGTGTCATGTTTATTCCAACCAATGGGGCTGATAACTCAGGAGTAATAAAACACTGCACTTTCTAAATAAAATAATATCAATAGTTCTGACAGATGTTAAATATTTTGTTTGCTATCACATCTTACTTATGCTGTGTACAAATCTGAGAAGTAAATACAGCTGCTATCCTGAGGATGTGATACTTTCCATTATGTGTACTGACTGTGATATACAAGGTGGAAGTGGCATAACCCTGTAGGTTTGCAGAGCGAATTGATCATATTGAGTATAACAAAGTCTAACACCACATCAGTGGAAACTTTTAGTTTTCGAAAAGAAATGTTTTTTTTTTTTTTTTTTTAACTTTAACGTCATCATTGTGCATAATTACTATGCATAGGATCGTGATTTATGTCAATACTAATACTAATACTAATACAGAATGTAATAAAGAATATTTCTTTCCTTTGTCATATTTCGATAGAATGGACAGTTTTCGTGTACATTAAATAAAAGTATTGCAAATTTGTTGCCTGACTAACAAGACTAGATGTGACTACTGATCAGCTGTTCTCGACTTTCTTTCGATTGGGTAAGGAATAACTGGTAGTTAAGGTCGTTTTGTTCCAGTATTATGTGAATATCCAGTGAAAGTGGGTGTTTGAATCTTCCAATCTTAAGTGAAGTTTGTATTGCCATTCAATTTAGCATATCACAATGCCCAGATTTTCTAATTCGAAATGTCTGGACATGATTTTAATTTACGGAGAGACGAAACTTGAGTGTCGTTCAACACTTGTAGGCTTTTGGTGGATATTAAATATTGTAAATAATAAAATCAGTAATTTTGAAAGTGTTAGTTGAAAATAGCAAACATACGTGTCTAAATATTGTAAATAGTAAAGTCAATGTTTACGAAAGTTCCAATTAAGATATTGCAAATAGTAAAGCCAGTGTTTGTGAAAGAGCTAGTTAAAATATTGTAAATAGTGAAGTCAGTGTTCATGGAAGTGCTAGTTAAAATATTGTAAATAGGAATCTCAATGTTTGTCAAATTGCTGGTGTTAGTAATACGTGACCAGTGCATAAAAGGACCAAAAAACAAAGTGTTAAGACTAGTAAAATTTTAACAGGGTTAATAACCATGCCGCGACAGTATCCACAACTCGCCTGAATTGGCTCACTAAGCGAGTACTCATAAGCCACCCCTGTAAAGGGGATCCTTACCCCAGCACAGAAGGTCTTTGCCCAATATAGGACATTTCATTTTTCATTTCATTTATTGTATTCCATAGATCTTACATTAGCACTGAAGCTTTAAGATGTGGAACAAGTCAACATTTTTAAATATTACAATTTCTTGGCTTTATCTTTCATTCATTCATTCATTCACTCATTAATTACCCAGTGCAGAGACATTCATTGCTGTCTGCTAGCTGGTCCATGACATGGGCAGCATAATGGCAACATTTCGCAATTAAGGTCGAGAATGGCCAGATGAAATTGTTGACAGGAAAGAAGAGGTTTTAAATTTGGTCGAGAAAAACCATGGCTGAAGCAGTCACTTGATTATGCAATACGTAACCTTTTGTTTACATCTCACATCAGATGAGTTCAAAGACTCCATGCGGAATCTTGGACATTGTGACATTGCCAGTGAGTTTAAATTTTCGATGCAATTATTTAATTAACCATACACTTAATCTCAAAACAAATAATACATGTTTTGTTTATTTTCATGTAATCTGTCCCTCCTTTCAATGTGCAGGGTTATATCACTTCCACCCTGTATATTTATTTTGCATTATAGTAAACAATGTTTTCAAGTTAAATGTACTACACCAGTGATCGCCAAAAGCTGTGTCGCGACACATGCCCCTGTCTCCACTCAAGCGTAACCATGACATCATATCCCCACCCTCTGTTTACAGCCATCACTTCGATATAAGTAAAGACATTTATCAGCAGCGGACGTACACATGTAATGTTACAAGTGTGTAGGATAATATGTTTCGATGTCTTTTCGAAAATAGAGAGAGTAATAAGTAAAAACTTAATTTTAAGGGAGGAAAAGTATTTATTTTGTGCAGATGGAAAAAATATGAGATACTTAATTTGTTGTAAAATTTTAAATGAAGTATAAAAGAACAATGTACGTTGTCATTATTTTTCTTGTTATGAAGACTACCACGCCCTTACCTGTAACTTGAATAATAAACGAACAATAAAAAGTAACAGCTTCTATGTTTTAATCGGGGTAAAATACTTCGACGTTTTTTTCGACGTATGTAGCGTAATTTGTATATTTCATTAATAAATAAACAATAAACAGTATCGGCTTCTATGTTTTAATCGGTGTAAAATCTTCCACGTTTTTTTCTACGTATGAGTGTAATTTGAATATTTCATTAATAAATAAACAATAAAAAATATTGGCTTCTATGTCTTAATCGGAGTAAAATACTTAAACTTTTTTTTTAAGTATGTAGTGTAATTTACAACTGCGTGACCAGCCTGGTACGTTTTTCTAATTTCAAATTACTGCTGATGTAAAGTACACGCTCTTTCTATGTTAAATAAGAAAATAAATTTATGTTATTTTATTAATAACACAAAAATAATTAATAGCAGGATAAAAAATTAACATGAAAAACAGTATGTATAGTTAATAAGTAGAAGAATATTATATCGCTTTCGTTTTTTGGTCACAGTCAGTCTCTGCACTGTTATTCACTGCATGCATTTGTATTACGTCACAATTTCGTGGTGTTCGGCAACCACTGTACTACACGGTATTTGTTTGGAGAGTGCAAAGAAATTTACAAAAATCTCTGTTAAGAATAAAAAACTTGAATTAAAATAACAAAAATACATTTAATACCTTCATATACCAATGAAAAACATTCCACATAACAATTGAACTTAGTCTGTGTACCATCATTTAAAAACTATACCCTAGCTGACTTAATACTTACAGTGATAATACGTACCACATACTGTAATCTAGCACTATATTATAATTTTTATGTCAATTTACCTGGAAGTTTCAGATCCTGGAAATGAGAAGTTCCAGAGAGGCTCAAATGTTAGCCCATTGAAAGCAACAACCATCGAGTTGAACATTGCTGCCACAATATCTTCAGAGCCATCCTGATTAATGTCAACTAACACTGGTGGAGACATTATGCCCTTCCCTTCATCTCGATACAACTCTCGCACCTGAAGGACCAATATTCCATTGCATAAATACATATCTGCATCTCAGAGATATTGTATATGTCCACTTTATCAACTTTAGGATACAGAAAAAAACAAATTTCACGTTTTTTTTTTTTCCTTTCATCCCTGGTAAAGTTACAAACCTATTCCTTTTATTTTTGATATAGTTGAACCGTAGTAGATCTTGGAGGACACAAAGAAGTAAGCAGAGTGGGAGTTATCGTAGTATATCTCTAATGTATTTTAATCTTCTTTTGAAAAAAAAATCATTAAATCGTGTATCAGTCATCTTAGGACTTAACAAAGTATATCTTTAGACAGACTTCACCGTAAGGAATTCAGCAGTGATATAATCTCAAAATCGCAAAATTTGGACATATACACTACCTTTGAGGTACAGATATTATAACTGATAACACCCTTGTAAGTGATAAGAATAAAATTACCTAACTCAAAAGACTATGCCATTAAACAATTTATTTAATCCATGTTGAATCATTCGTACACTACTTTTAACACTTGAATATAAATAATTGATTAAATGGCGATCTTACTCGTGTTAATTATGTAAGCATGTGTGGCTTACAGCTATTTCGGTGCTATTCGACACCATCCTCAGAGCCTACTAGATCTCGGCGCTATCTCAACTTTGCTGCCTGTTGTGTGGGTGCATTTGTGTGATGAAGAGTTGTGTCAAATATTGTGTGTGTTCTGAAATTGATCTGTGTGTTGAGAATTAGATCAGGGTGTGTTTTGGTGTGTCTTTATATTTCATATTGTTCTAGTGTGTTGAGTTTTTGGTTTTTGGGTTGTATGTGTAGGATTTCCATGTCTGTATTTATGTTATTGTATGTGTGGTTAGCATTAGTTATGTGTTCGGCATATGTAGATGTATTGTGTCCTCTGGTTATTGCTTTAATGTGTTCTTTGTACCGAGTTTGGAATGATCTCCTGTCTGTCCAATGTAGAAACTGTTTGTAGTTGATTAGAGGTCTGATTGGTCAGGCACCAGCACACAAACTAGCCACACACATGGACAAAATCATCAGAAACAACATAAAATTCAGAAAACAGACAACAATAAAAAACACTATAGACCTAGTCAACAAAACAAAACAACAACACATTCCACACAGTGCAACACTAGCATCTTTCGATATCACTAACTTATACACTAACATACCAATAAAAGACACATTACAGATACTAAAACAAATGCTCACCACATCACACCACAAGAACACATCGAAGAAATCATCCAAATCACAGACATCATAACAAAGCAAAACTATTTCACATACAACAAATACTACACCCAAACAGAAGGATTACCAATGGGATCACCCATATCTAGCATACTAGCAGAGATATTTTTACACAACATAGAACAAACATACATTCTCAACAATGAACACAACAAATATGCAGACAACATAATATACTGGCACAGATACGTAGACAACATACTCATACTATACAAAGGAAACAAACCACAAATACACAAACTACACCAATACATAAACAAAATACACCCAAAACTCCAATACACACTGGAACTTGAAAACAATAACTCCATAACTTTCCTAGACATCACCATAACAAAAGATGACAACAAACACACCTTCAAAATATACAGAAAACCAACCACCACCACCACACACATACACAACACATCTAATCACCCCACACAACACAAACATGCTGCATTCAGGACAATGGTACACAGATTACTCAACATATCCATGAGCCAACAACACTACAATGAAGAAGTGAACACAATCAAATACATAGCACAAGAAAATGGTTACAACTCAAACATAATAGACAACATCATAAGGTAGACAAAACAAAAACTCAACAAACACAAAAACACACAAAACACAACACAAACACAACACAAACACAACACAAACACAAGAACATAAGAAATATATCACACTAACATACGAAAACAAAAACACACACAAGCTCGCATCCTCATTCAGAAACAGAAATACAACATAGCATACAGAACAGAAAACACACTACAAAGACATCTCAACACACAAACAACACAAACAAATGAATACAACCACACAGGCGTATACAAACTCACATGCAATAGTTGCGACAGTTTCTACATTGGACAGACAGGCAGATCATTCCAAACTCGATACAAAGAACACATTAAAGCAATAACCAGAGGACACAATACATCTACATATGCCGAACACATAACTAATGCTAACCACACATACAATAACATAAATACAGACATGGAAATTCTACACATACAACCCAAAAACAAAAACCTCAACACACTAGAACAATATGAAATATACAGACACGCTAAAACACACCCCAATCAAATTCTCAACACACAGATCAATTTCAGAACACACACACTATTTGACACAACTCTTCATCACACGAACGCACCCAACACAACAGGCAGCGAAGTTGAGATAGCACCGAGATCTAGTAGGCTCTGAGGATGGTGTCGAATAGCACCGAAACAGCTGTAAGCCGCACATGCTTACATAATTAACACGAGTAAGATCACCATTTAATCAATAATTAATTTAAAATCTTTCCACCCAATTTCACATGCTGAGTGGACTCAACTAATGCATGTACACTGATTAGAAAAAAAGTGGAACACTTAACTTTATTCAAGAAATATATTTTTATAGCTTATGTTCTTTTTTTCCTCATTCTCAGAAACGCTTATTACAAAATGAAATAACATATATCCTGTGCCCTCCATTCCCGTCATCAAAATGCTTTTTGCTTGCAGCTGTTGTTAAGTTCTGTTGGATGAATGACGAAAAGTCAAGTACCTACCATCAGTAAAAAAAAAAAAAAAAAAAAAAAAATTGTCGGCATCAAGGTAAAAGATCGTAATCCTCGGTTTAAAAACATTTCAGGAGAGCTAAAAGATGAATACGTATTTTATTCTAATTATTTTTTATAAGTATGCCACATGACTTTACAATGTAACCTCATTGCCATTAGTAAAATGCTAACTCAACATCAAGAAGAATACAGCATTTTACCAAGCTATGTATTAAGAGTGAGAGTCACAAATTCTAAGAATTGTTATTGATCCCAAAAATAACTATCTGGAAGCAAAGTCCTTTTACATACATGTAGAATGGACATAAACAAATAGTATAGTGTGAAAATCTCTATTTTTCAATTTTTTAGAGTTACGACATTTTACCTTTAGACCGTCGAGAAGAGAAAACTGGCATGGTGGCCCAAAGTCAGAGGGTCCATGTTCAAATAGTTCCTTTCTACCCTGAAATTATAAAGGCAACACATGGTTTTTCTACGAGTACTCCGGTTCCCCTGTGACATTCCAACAATTCTCCATCATCGCCATCATTATTCATTACAAGTGTAATGTGGAACACCACCTATAGTGTGGTGCACACAACCTAAGTCGTCTAAGCTTTTTGGCACTAGCAACATCTATGAGCCGCTCATAGAATCGGGGGGGGGGGGAATTGGAGATATTACCAGTGAATAAAAGCATTGCATCTGTTGGTGTTGATTTAATTCCCCTGTGATTAAGAGTGATGTGTGGTTGTATGTTTTTTTTAGTGGTTTATCTTACAATGCTGTATCAACATCTCAAATATGAGAAATGCATGTTATTATTTGGTTGAGAAGCTTTTATTATCCAGTCTACTCTCAAAAAATCTGAAAGTTATAATCTATAAAACAATTATATTATTGGTTCTTCTGCATGATTGTGAACCTTGGACTTTCACTTTGAGAGAGGAAGAGGTTAAGGGTGTTTGAGAATAAGGTGTTTAGGAAACTATTTGGGGCTAAGAGGAATGAAGTTACAGGAGAATGGAGAAAGTTACACAACGCAGAACTGCATGCATTTTATTCTTCACCTGACATAATCAGGAACATTAAATCCAGACGTTTGAGATGGGCAGGGCATGTAGCACATATGAGCGAATCCCGAAATGCATATAGAGTGTTAGTTGGGAGGCTAGAGGGAATAAGTCCTTTGGGGATGCTGAGACGTAGATGGGAGGATAATATTAAAATGGATTTGAGGGAGGTGGAATATGATGGTAGGGACTGGATTAATCTTGCTCAGGATAGGGACCGATGGCGGACTTATGTGAGGGTAGCAATGAACCTCTGGGTTCCTTAAAAGCCATATGTATCAACATCTCAGGTTATTTAGCATCTGAATGGAATGAAGGTGATAATGCTGGCGAAATGAGTCCAGGGTCCAGCACCGAAAGTTACCCAGCATTTGCTGATATTGGGTGCACTAACCATTACTCCACAGCTGTGGATGGTTGTGTTTTACAGCAATGTCAAAGGTCTAAGAGTCTGATCAGTGCAATTAAGTTACTAAGGATTTAGAGCAATATACAGGGTGATTCACAAAGAGTTACCGTCACTTACAGAGCATATTCTTGAAGACATTTTGAGCAAAAAAGTCATATAAACATGGGTCCTATTCTCAATATTTTCAGTTATACTAATTTGAAGTTGTTAAAAATTTTTTTTTTTTTTTTTTTTTTTTTTTTTTTTTTTTTTTTTTTTTTTTTTTTTAGGGTAAAAGAATATTACAATTAGAGAAGGAACTATTCAGAAGTATAATTTCTTTAATTCGTATTCTGAAGCAAAAAATGTGTTGTTAATTCCATAGTTGCTTTGCACAGATATTTCTTTCAATTTTTAATTGCAAAATTAAGTTTTTCTTATGTACTTATCACAAGATTGTTACAAATCACGTTATTCTTGTAAATTTTTTAAGACTGTACATTGGGATTCAAAATTAAACTGTAAACAATGGTTCCAACAGTTCAATAATGGAGGAGATATTAAAGATTTACAATGTCCTAGAAGACTTAAGATATGGCATATTGACGATACATGCAGTTTTGGAAGAAAATTCGCAAAAAGTACTCGTAGGCTGTTAGAAGAACTTGGTGCTTCAAAAGATACAATGTATTGCCAAATAATTTCTGTTGCATAACACAATTTTACTATTTTGTCATGACTAGCATATTTTACAAGTGAAAGGCAGCCATATTGATAAATTCTGTTTTAGAATACTGTATTGCGAAAAAAGTAGTGCTATAACAATATAATCAGATTTAAGTATTATTTAATTTCGCATTTATTTAATTAAGAAAGAAGAACTGTTAAGCAGCATGTCGCGCACTCGTTTTTTTTTCTCCTCTTTAAAACTATCGCGGGCTGACAGTATTCCCTTTCAACAATAGAATGGTTTATATTTTAACAGCAAAATTCAAACTGACTGCCAACATTCCACGCATTTATTCGGTTCGTGTGTTTCATGGTGGTTTGTTGTAATATTCGTTATGCCTAAAGACAAAAGTTCAAGTAGTACTCTTCTGAAAAGCTGGATTGATGGAGAGAAGACTTTAATATCAGACGGAAAACGTATATTTTGTCAAGTTTGTTCGAAGAAAGTAAGCTTCTGCACTTTTTAAAAATATTTATCCACCAACACTTTTAATTATTTTATTTACAAAGACACATTATATTACATACAGTTGCGTATTTTAAAGTTCAATAATGTTTTAATTAATAGGTGAACTGCACAAAAAAGTTCCAAGTGGATCAGCATTTGCAGACTGTCTCTCACATAAAAAATGCAATGAAAAATAATTATCAGCCTTTGCTTAATTTGAATCCAAAACAAAATTAAAATGATACATTTAGTTCGAACCTCTGTGAAGCCCTAGTAGCAGCTAGTATACCTTGGAGGAAACTGGACAATCCATTACTTCGCGGATTTTTGCAGAAATACACTAAAAGGCAAATTCCTGGCGAGTTCACATTGAGAAAGAATTACTTGGATCCACTGTATGAAAAAGTAAGTTCAGTTATTTAATAATGTTTATTAAAGCTAACTGCTTAAAACATTTGTGTAACTGATGTGTACTTTAAAATAGTTGTTTTCATAATTATTGAAAATAAATTATACAGGGTGGATCGCTCGAATGTACCTGGTAAACGGTTGAAGGTAGAAACCTACAGTAACGTTTATATGAAAGGAAAACTCAACAAGTTTCGATATGCACATCACCATATCTCTACGTGAGCTCCAGCTGTTACTGTAACGATAACAAGGTGATGAACAATTTCTTGCCAAACACGCTGGAGCATGTCTTCTGGAATGCTCTCAATAGCCTCTGTGATGCACTCCCGAAGGTCTCTGACTGGGGTGTCGTATATTCTATCTTTGACATAGAAAGAAATCGAGCGATGTTAAATACGGAGACAGTCTAGCATCGTATTGGCGAATTCCACTCATTTGGGATTCTCATCCGGCTGCAGACGTTGCATTAACTGCACTCTGTATGCATACAGTTTGAGACATTTGTGGACAATTCGTTGCAATGTTGATTTTAGTACTTGAGGTTCCCCAAAACTCTTCTTAATGACTTCCGCAGGCTTTGCTCATACTCGGCTTGAACATTTGCAACCATTTCGTCGGATGTTGTAAGACCACCACCATGCTTCTTCAACACCGACCCTGTAGGTAAAAATGTATCATGCCACTTCTTAAAGCTTTTAGCAGTTGGAGCATCATGGTTAAACACTCGCCGATACTCACTTTGAATTCTAACAATTGAAGAGTCCACTGCAAGAATAATGGATGTCACTTTCTTGTCGAAAATGAACCAAGACTGTCAATGCATAGCATAACACATATAGAATGTACATACAGAGTTATATGGCACAACACTGATAGTCACTGTCCAGTAATGATCGGAAAATCACAGTTAAGCTTTGAGCGCTAAGCATTTCAAACTTTCAATTGCTTCTCCTGCAAAATATATTCCAAATAACATCCATCATTCTTGCAGTGAACTCTTCAATTGATTTAAACTCCGCATACCTAACACAGTTTACACTTTCATCTGCGGAGTCGCCATTTTGACAATCAATACAATCTACGAAAAGAAACCGTGTCTGCGCACCATCTACCGACAGGATTCGAAACTTGTTGAGATTTCCTTTCATATAAATGTTACCGTAAGGTTATATCTTCAGCCGTTCACCAGTCACATACAATTGAAATTAGGTACATTCAAGTGGTCCACCCTGTATTTTAGGTCCTCCAAGAAATTAGAAACGACATAGGAGATTCACTTATTTGGGTTTCTGTGGATGAAACTGCAGACTCCTGTGGGAAATATGTAGCTTATGTAGTTGTGGGGAAAATGGACTCCATAGACACTGGATCTCCTCATCTGATTATGTGCTCTGTCTTAGAAAAACCAATCATGCTACCATTGCAAGGACAGTGAGAGATGCATTGTGTAAGTATATTATCCTGAAAATGACTGAAAAAAATAGAGATATCAGAGAATGACTTGAGTATAAATTTTAATTTGTTTTTAGGTTTACTCTGGCCAACCAAAGAACATGAAGAGAGATTCTTAACTGACAGTGCAGCATATATGCTGAAAGCAGCAGGGGCACTTCAAGTTTTCTACCTCAAAATGATCCACATTACTTGCATTATCTACGGCCTACATCGTGCTGCTGAAGAGATTCGTTCACAGCATCCTAAGGCTAACAATTTGATTTCTTCAGTTAAAAAGGTGTTTGTAAAGGCTCTGGCAAGGACTGCACTATTCAAAGAAAGAACTACCAGAAATTCCCCTTCCATCAGAGCCTGTATTAACTACATGGGGAACCTGGATCAATGCTGCACTCTGCTACTGTTAACATATTGAAGATATTAAGAAGGTTGGTATTCTGAGTTATCTAATTTCATCATTATCATCATCATTATCATCATCATCATCATCATCATTCGCCATCATGTATTAGACCTTTGTGGGTCTGTTACGATCTCGTGCCACATATTTTTGGGTCTTCCAGTTATCTAATTTAAGTTTAAATATTTGTGCTTTTCATTGATTCATAGATCCAAGTTTCACTGTAAATACATTTCTATAATTTAAATAGATAAATTATATAATTAAACAAAAATAGTAAGGGTTTTTATGCACTACACTGTATTTAGTTTTAATTTTTCTTGTTTACTAGATAAACAGCAATTTATTTTTACTGAATTTTAATAATAAATTTCTTGAATATATTGAAATATTAGATTTTAATACTAGGACGCAGGCCTACAATGGTCCTTATTTTCTTCATAATTAATTTATTATATGTTTGTTCTTAGGTGCTTCATTTACTGAATCCAGAAGATGCAGCCTGTATTAATTCAACAATATTGGCAGCAGATGATGTAGGAATTCAAAATGAACTTTCGTACATAGGTGCACACATCAAGACACTTCATGAAACAATGACCAAACTTGAGGAATGTGGTCTTCAGCTGACTACTGCAGTGAGTTTGTTGAACACTGTCACAACATCTTTCAACAAATTACCAGGTCATTGGAGAGAATTCTAACAGAGAAGATGAAGAAAATTGAGGAACGAAATCCAGGTTTGGAAACAATGAAAAAGATTAGTGGAATTCTACAAGGTGAGCCCCAGACTGTTCAGAATTACACACCTAAAGAAACAGCAGCTTTTAAGTATTGTCCCCAAATTCATGTGAAGTTGAAAGAACATTCTCTGTTTATAAGAACATACTTGCTGATAACCAAAAGAGATTTACATCTGAAAATTTGGAGAAATATATTGTAATCTGTTGTAATACCAATAAGCAATGAAGTTTAATGTTAATGCAAATTTACATCCTCCAATATATGGACGAAACTTATTGGGTCATTACTTTATCGTTGTAAAATAAAATACTTTTGACTGCATATTTTCAAGTTTTAATGCATAATTTCTTAATTTTTTGAGCATATTTGCATGCATATTTTCACAATTTTTAGTGCATATAAATCCGCAGCCTACTTATGAGACACTATCAGTACACAGAGTAATCTGCTTAGGGGTATGCAAGATGACTCCTTGTTGCGTCAAATGATGCATATCTATTACTTACTTACAAATAGCTTTTAAGGAGTCCAGAGGTTCATTGTCACCCTTACATAAGCCTGCCATCAGTCCCTATCCTGAACAAGATAAATCCAGTCCCTACCATCATATCTCATCTCCCTCAAATCCATTATAATATTATCCTCCCATCTGTCTTGGCCTCCCCAATGGTCTTTTCCCCTCAGGATATGCACAATCTATATGCATTTCTGGATTCAACATACTACATGCCCTGCTCATCTCAAATGTCTGGATTTAATGTTTCTAATTATGTTACATGAAGAATACAATGCGTGCAGTTCTGTGTTGTGTAACTTTCTCCATTCTCCTGTAACTTCAACTATCTTAGCCCTAAATATTTTCCTAAGCACCTTGATCTCGAACATCCTTAACCATTGTTCCTCTCTCAAAGTGAGAGTCCAAGTTTCACAACCATACATAACAACCGGTAATATAACTGTTTTATAAATTCTTCAGCTTTTTCGAGAGCAAACTGGATGATAAAAACTTCTCAACCAAATAGTAACAAGCATTTCCCATATTCATTCTGTGTTTAATGTTCTCTCGAGTGTCCCTTATATTTGTTACTGTTGTTCCAAGTTACTTGAATTTTTCCACCTTTTCAAAGGATAAATTTCCAATTTTTATATTTCCATTTCGTACTATGTTCTGGTCACGAGACGCAATCATATACTTTGTTTTTTCTCCTTACTTGCTTCAAGTAAAATTGTCGTGTTTTCCCTAATAGTTTGTAGATTTTCTCCTAAGATATTCATGTCATGCGCATAAACAAGCAGCTGATATTACCAGTTCAATTCTAGATCCTCTATGTTTTCCTGGATTTTTCCTTTGGCATATTCTAGAGCAAAGTTAAAAAGTAAAGCATATCTTTTCTTCTTCTTCTTCTTTGGCACTACGGCCCTTGTAGTCTAGCCTTGGCCTCCCTTAGGATCTTGGTCCATTCCTGTCCAACCTTCTGCCTCCATCTTCTCACGCCTAGAGAAGCATATCTTTTAGCAGATACAAAAATGCAGAAAAAACATTACGTAAAAAAAAAAAAGTCACTGATCAATTGTTGCACCAAATTCTACATTTCTCTATGGCTTAAGCTTTATTAATATATTGTGGAATATGTACCATGTGTTGAATTGTGGACCTGTAAATTTTGAAGTCTGACTGCTCAATAGTTAAAATGTTGTGGACTTCGAGATACCTGCTTAACCTGTTGTTCAGCATTGTTTTAGCAATGATACTGGTAAGGAATATAGGTCTGTAAGTATTAATCTGGGACAGTCTTTGTTTTTCTTGAGAACTCGAATAACAATAATTGCAGTTCTCCACTGACTGGGTATGAGTTCAGAATCCCACGTTTTGTTGAATAGTTTAAGAAGAATTCAAGTAGGCACTTTGCAAACTTTTTGAGGAATTCATAATGGATGTAGTCTGGCCCAGGTTTCTTTGCCTTCATCTAGTTTATACTACTGCTACTTACAGACCTGTTACTAAATCTACGTATTACTCTGTGAAAAGATTTATTAAATCTACATACTTAGACTTCAACAAACAAAATTTTATAACACAATCCAAGGGAAAAAATGGAACTCTCTGCATCATAATCCACAGTTAATTCCCGATTTACCACGAAAATCGTCTGTAGCTGCATTTAGATTGGCAACAGGTCATGATTGTTTGGCCAAACACCTGCATAGAATTGGAATATATCAGTCCCCTAACTGCCCATTGTGCAACTCAAACCAAGAAATGGATTCGGAACACCTCAAAATCTGTGCTTCAGTGGCCGACCATGATAATATCTTTGAAAAATATTGGAGTGCAAGAGGTCAAATGACTTTATTGTCAAACACCTGGCATTAGAAAACAACAACAGTTTATAATACGTCTCAATTCCCCTTTGGTAAATGGAACCTAGAATATCTGTATATATCTTTGTCACCTGTGTCAGGTTATTAAAGTGAATATTTCGGTATCGAAAGTAAGTCACTTTTGGCCATACTGCATTGTGTTCTTCTTAGGGTAGGAACATTAACTTAGAAGTCTAGCCAAATATTTATGCGTGCAAGGACCATCTGTCTGATAATTAATATTTGATATAAAAATGTTGAAGATATATCTGTTTTTATTTAACATTTATAAAAGTAACATACTATCTCTAAAAAAATATAGGTTACAGAATATTTCACATTTCACAGAATTAAGGCATTCCTTGGAATAAAAACTTTGCATACATTATGTCGTTTTTCCGTTTCCAGCACACAGATTCCTTAATAACACATCTCTCTCCTGACAAAACATTATTTCCCTCCAACAAATACAGCACCCTCTAGAAACATTTGAATATCGTTCTGCGCAATGCTGTTATCCAGATCTAAAATGTTTGAGGCTTTGTATCTCAAATTCAAGATTTTGTAGTGAAGTTTTTGTTCCAGAGAATGCCTCAAATGTTATGGTCGGCATAAAATAGAAATATACGCCCTCACACTACACAAAAAAATGTTGTATTCATATTATTTTTAAATATATAATGCAGAAAACTCCTGCAAGACAAGTTTGGCTGTAAGTTTCTTTTATTCACTCTCCTTCCCTCAATGCAGGCATTGACCTCAATTGCAGAAATTTCCATGGTCTGCTTGTCTCATGGGATGTACTTCACATTGTTGTCATCAAAGACATGATAAAGTACAAGCGTTTCCTTCAGTTTTCTTTAACCCTGATACAAATAATGAATTATACAGTCATGGCGAAATGATTTAGTGTACCATGAGAAAATCTGTATCAATATGTCTTGTTTAGCACACTTCTCAATGTAACTAAAAAATTATTACATTAAATATGAAGCAAACACCTAATAATTCATTTCATGATATTTTGATGTACACAAACTGTAAAATGGATATTGAATTTACAAAGGCATTGGAAAGAGTGGAGGAGGAAACTTATTTATGCCTATTTTTCTAAGAGTAAACTGTTGTTGTTTGCTAATGCTTTGGAATTTGAATTTTTTTTTCCATTTTCCATCTAGCATGCCAATAGTACTTCCTTAGGTGAATTAGTGTTTCTCCTTGGATTTTGGTTATTGCTTGACACTGTAGTAAATGTTCTCCATTCATTATACGGGATGGGGAATAGCCTCTCTCAGAGAGCTTAGCTTCTCCCATTAGTTGCTGTTGTACTCATGCTGACTGTTCTGTTTACAATACGAGTTCTCCATCCTTGCCTACGAGTAAACTAACCAATTATAATTAGATATGTGCCAAAAAATGTTCAATAAAGTTCTGATTCTTTTTGCATTTTTTCTAGCTTTTATTTATACTAAGAATAAATACAAAGTTTATTGAGTCTCAATGTTGCTTTCTTGTAGATATCATGACACATCTATGTGGTGCCATCTGTCGATTCAGCCATGTTAGCGTAAGATCCAGTGAAATCCTATTAGAACACCCTTTCACCCCCTGAGAGTGTACTACACTTCCTCAGACTGATGTCATCTGTATGCCAGTCACAACATTACATCCAGCTGCACTATTTTCGGTACACACTACTGAAATGATAGTAATGAATGATGAAATGGAGAGTGATGGTATAAACGAGAGAACCCAGAGAAAAATCCTCAAAAACTATGGCTTTGTTCACCACAAATACGACTCAGCCATCACCAGGATTTGAATCAAGGTCCGCAGTTATCGTAAACCAGTGCTTTGCCAACTGAACTACCAAGGCAGCTTACATATAATTATGGAGTAAAATAAGTTACTTGTCAATACCTGTTTCATATTTCCCTTTATAAGATGGTGCAACGGCAATGCATACACACCCCCAGGGCTTGCCTGACCTCCAGTACCAAACACCACAATGCTAACACCATCCATATGCACTAATACCTGTGGTGCATAATAAGTTTCTTCTCCATGTGGAGTTGTTACCTTCTGCAGAAATTTTCCAGTACGTCCATTCACCAACAACAAGTTTCCTGTCAGAACAATGAGAATAACATAAAGATCCACGTGGTAGTGGGTCAACAGCAACACTTTTCAAAATAAATCTGAAAAAATTTCAATTGTGTGCCAGACTTTAGTGGATCAAATATCACATGTTGTTTAGTCAACTGTCCGAAGACAGGTTGGAACCTCATAAGTGACACTAATAAGACATCACTCATGAGACACAGGAGATAATGGAGTAGAGTTGCCAGTGCCTTCCCCCCTCCATTGCATATATCACTAACTAGTAATATATTTCATTAATCAGTCTTAAGAAAATATCATATATGCTATTGAAAAACTACTGAATGAATAGATTGTAGAGAAACCGCAATGTGGCAACCTGGCTTTCAGCCGTGTCGCTCTTAAGTTCCAGTTATGCAGAGATCATGTTATCAGTGATGCCGCACAGTAAAAGTAATTTGACACACCACAAACTATTGATATTAATAAGATAAGCAGTTAAAACATTATTTACTCACCCAAATCAAGAAAGGAGATGCTGAAACTGAATGTCTGCTTGTTAAAAACATTTGTCACGTCTGTTTAAGAAGTGACGCATCACATGTTGCAATTCCTGTTGAGAAATGGAAGTGATGTTTTCCTGGATGCTATTTTTCAGTTATTTCAGGGCATGCGAACTTTTTGTATGTCTTTTACGGTTCCCCAGAGCAGAAGTCACAAAGGATTAGGTCAGAGGATCGAGATGCCAACAATCCTACTGATAATTCTATCTCGAAAAGCTATTTAAGTTTGAAAACACAATATATACTGTACACAACAATTATTCATATCCTTTCATTGGCAATAAGTATAGTCGAAAGAGAGGCAGAAACAGGTTGAACAACATACCGCCATTAGCAAGAGGAAATGCACATGCTGAAATACTCTACGAAATTCATCCATAAAATACAGTCAACTGTATGTGCTGTTGCAGAATCCTGTCAGAAAAAAATCAAAAGCATGCTCCCTCTCCATAACTCACCAATAAAGGGGTGCAAAATAATTTCCACGTATCTCCTGGCATTAATAGTTCATTAAAAAAATATAACCTATTATCCTCTCACCACTCATAGTACACCATTATTTTCACATCATGGAGAAGGTTGGGTTTCTCGAAGTTCTAATATCTGTTGTTTTGGGCATTTACGTACCCATGAAGATGAAACCAAGCCTTGTCCGAGAATATGAGGAGATTAAGGTCAATTTCGCCATCATGCTCTCCATTTAAAATCCACTTACAAAATTTACATCTGATTATAGAATCACTGAGTTGTGGTTTTTGCACCACTGTAAATTTGTATGATTTTAACTTCAAAAGTTTAGTAGCAACTCGCACAGAACTATAAGGTATAACCACCCATTTCCTGCAAAAGATAACTAATTTATGCTATATATGTGTGCCATTAATAATGATCACACCAACACAACTGTGTCAACTTACTTCCCCAAAAGACTCAATACAACTCACATGAGCTGACATTCTGAGTCAGCGATACATCATTAGTAATAGCAAGCCCTCTCCATAAATCGAGCCTACAAGCGACTCAGCTGGAAGCCAAGTTAGCTTACTGAAATTTCTCTACAATCTAATCACCCATTAGTCTTGGTTAAACAGGGCTCTTCTCAGATATTCGAACACAAGTAAGAAATTACGTATGTGTCACAGAGGGTCTGACTCAAACTTTATAACACTTAGAGAGAATCAATTAGGACAATTTTTGAATAGAAACCCATGTTTGTAGACGCCAAACTGATGTCCTATGTTAAAAAATTGGCACCATGATTTCGGACAGTGTTCACATGTGTCAGAGTTATTTGTGCTGTTGTGTGTAGCGTTTTTAAAGCTCAATGGTTTAGTTCTCCTTCTGATTTCCTTCCATTAGCTTACATTAAATGTTATCTAACAAATAGAACCATACTTTCACAGAGCTCAAAAATATGCATTCTGTGAACGAGACAGCTGAAGAAAATGCACATGAAGTAGAATGATAGCAGAGAATATATCTACTTTTTCATTGGATGACATCCAGCTCGAAATATGTTCAAAATAATTTATAAGCAATTAGGAGAAATGTTCTCTACATCCACAGCAGGACGATCACAAAGACGACAAATATCAAAACACATACTATTCACTACCTACTCAATTAAACAGCGTAAGCACATTAAACACATGAACACTGTTAAAAACCTGGGGCCAATTTTAAATATTCGGAATTTCTTAACAACATAGCACATCAGTAGGCATCTTTGCACGTGGTTTCCTGTTCAAGAAATGTTCCAATCAATCTTCTCCGTGTTCGCGAAATTTGGAACAAACTTTTCAGAACGTCCTTCATATACATATTTAATTAGATTCGAGTAATATATTTTAAGATTTCTACTTTGTACCATAACATATCCATGCTACTTTATACTATAACATATCCAACTGACTAAGACATCATATATTTCTGAATTCCAGAACATTAAAACTTATACCTATAATCGAAACACTGATTTTGAATTGTTCAGAATAAAGGAAAGATAAATTGTAAAGAACTGTCAATGGCTGGTTTTTAAAGCCCTGATCGAAACATTTAAACTGTCAGGCAATATAACATTCTATAAATAATATAAGAAAGTGTAATGCATACACGAAACAATACTATGAACAGTTTTTGCATCTTTAATTGCATCGACCTTATGGGACTGAACCTTATAGCACTTTTAATAATCAGGAAGCATGAAAACGTCAGTGAAGATTAGTAATGCAATAGATTTTACAAAGATAAAACAAAAAACCGTAAGGACCACACCTCAGTCCAAGACTTGAGCATTAAAGAACTGTAATTGCAGTTGGAAGATTACCGACTGACTTGAATATAAAAGTTAGTAGCAACATTTTAAGTAAAATTTAACATGCATGCACCTAATAATCCTGAAGGTGCATCTTGAGTGTGGCCAGACAACACATCAGGAAATCCATCGCCATCTACATCTTGCACAAACTGAGCAGCAAAAACATCCACAGATAATTCTGCATGGAAGTCACCATCTTCAGCCTGTTCTGCAAACTGCCATATTCTACTTCCATCATGACCATTCACCAACTGGAGGACCTGTTAAACATTCCAAATCAATTTTGGATGACACATTTCCTAAATAAAAGGTATTATGAATGACACAGTTCCTGAATAAAAGGTATTATGATCTTTTTAATTCACAGTGTTCTTTGTAATATTTAACACAATTTATTTTATAAATGTAGTGTTAGAGTATGCATATGGTTTCACTATAACTGGAAAGAGCATGAAAAATTGTATAAAAAAACCACAGCTATCTAAATTTCGATTGAGGTCAGATGTCCGTCTTTGATATTAAGCTACTCATATATACATAATATATTCTCTTATTATACAGTTTACACATCATCTAATAATTAAGTTCTTTATTATGCAACCAAATATACTCTACATCAGTGGTCGTCAGTACTCGCTGAAATGGGTAAAGTGCAAGGAGTGCAACAAAATATGCTCCATCGTGCAGAAGGGATAGAGAGACAGCATACCTGTCAGCAGCCACAAGTGAACACTCATGCGGTAAGAGACCTGCGGGTAAGGGATGCTAACCCAAGAGTGCAGTATGCTGATGACCGGTGCTCTACATTACATTTTCCCTTGTCTATCATTGAAGAGACCAGTGGCAAAGCATAACAAAAAAGTGTAGGTAGATACAAAATATCTAAATCATTCCGAGAACAAAAATTGAATTACGGCTATATCGAAAGACTTCAACTTTTTAGAAGATTTTAATGATTGATGTTCTTGAGAAGTTGTCATTTCTTTCCTTAGAACTTCAGAATCAAGATACAACCATATAGTGAAATGTGACAGGCTCATAAAGAGATCTGTATAAGGACTCTGTACCTTATGGTCGACAACAGAGAAAGAGCTACCAGCGTAGCTCAGTCAGCTAAGGCACCTGCCTGCCGATCCGGGTTTGCGCTCGGGCATGGGTTCGATCCCTGTTGGGCTGACTACCTGGTTGGGATTTTTCTGAGGTTTTCCTCAAACATAAGGCGAATGTTAGATAATATATATTATGGTGAATCCTCGTTCTCATCTCGCCAAATATCATCTCGCTATCATCAATCCCATTGTTCTGAATATCTTGAGATGTGCCTTTAAAAACAGAACCGCTTTCAAGTTAGTCTTTCTTGGAAGGCTTCTTCCATTGCCATTAAGTCTAGAGTTTCTAAGTAACTGTATTTACTTAATGATTCTTGGACTCCTTGATTTCCTGCAAAGACTAATTTATTCTTGTCATCCGAGGTGTCATATTACATCAACAGTGTGAACAAATATTTGTCTATTACAAGTTACATTTTCATTATGTCTAACAGCTTCTAAGCATGATGTTTCCACCAGTGTTCTATTGTTTCTTCCCAACATGTGGAACATTTCTGCATTTTTAATATGTTTTTCTCTCTACATACTTTACAGCAGGGTGGAAGCAATATAAATGCGCAAATTCAAAGCAGTGGTAAATTACACTAAAACAAATAAAACTTTTATCATGCAGTTTATGATTAACCCCATGGTTAATGAAATAATTAAGACCAAAATCTGTGCAATATGGCAACAATGCACGAGACTCACCCGACCCCTGTGACAGTGACCTAAGCATGCTGACCTGAGATGTAAACAAACGATGATTGCATTACTTTTGCTAGTGTGATAATGTTAAATGAAACGAAACAATGAATGTAAAAAAGAAGAAAAAAGTTGCAACTAAGAATCGACACAATAACTAGACTTGGAATTGACTGAATGTGTCTTAACTTAGCTATGAACTGATATGAAACATGTTGATCACAGAAGATGTTCAAAATGGGAACCATTTGCCTGGATATATGCTCTGGCCCTCCTTATCCAATTTTCACGCACTCTTACAAATACGCCGTTATAGTTTCTGATCTCTTCAGCTGCTTGCAGAATATGCTAGTGAAGATCTTCTTCAGTAGCTATTTCTCCCATGTACACTTTACTTTTCGTATCACCCCATAAATAAAAATCCATGGGGTTTACGTCAGGCAATCTAGCAGGCCATGGTATGGGCCCAAGGGTTTGGAAATTTCCGGTTTAAATACCTGTACACTGCATGCGTAATATGAGCTGGTGTACTATCATGAAGAAACCATATATACGTTTTCTTGTCTGATAAGGGACATATCCAACAGATCAGATAAATTATACTTCAAAAAACGCTTGTACTACCAGCCCAGACATTGAGAATCTCTGTTGAAAATGTGTTTGCTGTATCGTACGAGAATTCTCGAAAGTATAAATGTGTGTATTATAAAAAGTCTGTAATTCCCTGTCGAGTGAAACAGACTTTGTCGGTCACAAGGATATTGCTTAGGAAATCTGGGTCCTGCGTATACAGCCATTAACAAAATACCACACATGGAGGAAAATCATTAAGTAAAAGAACTGAACGTGTTGTATGTGATATGGTCGCAGTAACTGCTCTTTAAAAGTTCGTAAAACAGTGCAATGTGATACACAACTTCATGGCTGCTACATCCTGAATTTTGCTCCACTAAATTCAAAATCTCGTCTTCCTTATTTACAATTTCATCCGATCTAGTACCACCACGATTTCGACACTCTGATATTACACTTCCTGTGTCACGAATATGCTGACACACTGCAATAAATGTCTGTGCATTGGGAACAGTCTTGTTTGGAAATCATACTTCATACAGTCACTGAACTCCATGACTAATACAATGTGATTCTCCGTAAATTTAATGTCAATATATTTCTGGTTTGTAACTTTGGCATTCTTAAAATAAATGCATTCAATTACACATACTAACAAAACTGCACTTACGGGAATGTAAGACAAATTCCTTCTCTTGAACATCAACACACGCACTGACTGCTTGCTTCTGTATTTTTGAGTATGGAGTAATGAATGCAGAGCTGCTGTCTTACCTGTAGTTGATGAGGGGTAGATGTTGCCAACATTCACTATCAATATTCCAAAACATGTCAGATTTTGTATTTAATTTGCACGAAAACTATCACTGTTATTGTAAAACTGCAAAAGTAAAAATTAGACTTACTGAATTTGGTATTCCCAAGAAGCTAGTTTGATTAATTAAAATGTGTCTCAGTGAAACATACAGCAGAGTCCATATAGGCCAGTTTCTGTCTGACGCTTTTCCAATTTACTGTGAGCTAAAGCAAGGAGATGCACTATCACCTTTACTTTTTAATTTTCCTCCAGAACAGACCTGTGCAAGCTTTGCCCGTATGATCATACTCTTGCTCCTGATGAAGCAAAAGCAGTAAAGGTCGGCCATGCAATGAACGGGCTGGATGCAGCATCAGTGATGTATACGCTGTAATCGGACACATTGTGAACTGTGTTATGCAAGAGTTCTATTCTCAAACATGGATAGTGTATTATTTTAAAACTATTTAGTCTTAGCTATCTGCTTAGAGATACGGTAACTCAGCCTGAGAGCTGACTCATTGGTAATCAAATTCTGATCTTCAATCTAAAAATGAAATGAAATGAAATATATATATCAGCAAGAAAGGTCAGTCTAAGAAGCAAAAGAGAATTGGAAAATAGGTTTCCATATTTCGATTTTTCATGTTATAGGTAGTGATACAACAGAAGTTTGGCGGTATCCAATGGTTTTGAGTAAAATAATCGTTTTCTTATAGCACATATTGAATTGAAATTTTAGCCACTTACTAATAGATACTAAAACAAGCATTACCAAAATTATTAATATATCTGCAATATTGTGGAAATTGGACTTATACCAATCTCCATCGTTTTCGATTTTACTGGAATTTGCATTTTTCGAACACTCTGAACCAGTTAAAAGATTCAATGTTAAAGGACATTATATGTTGTAGCATAGTAAGGACTATGCTGAAATCAAAGGTGAACAACATGTCGTACAATTAGATCAAGGGAAGAAATGGAACTCTGCATCATAATTCACAGTTAATTCCCGATTTACCACGCAAATCATCTGTAGCTGCATTTAGATTGGCAACAGACCGTGACTGTTTGGCCAAACACCTGCATAGAATTGGAATATATCAGTCCCCTAACTCCCCATTGCGCAATTCAAATCAAGAAATGTATTCGGAACACCTCAAAATCTGTGCTTCAGTGGCTGACCATGACAATATTTTTGAAAAATATTAAAGTGCAAGAGGTCAAATGAATTTATTGTCAAACGCCTGGCATTAGAAAACAACAATAACAACTAACTCAACTAAAGGCAGCACTAACAACACAGAATGTAAGAATAATCTATTTGAACCTAATGTACATTTCAGTTAGGTGTAATTTTATTAAAGTGTTATCCATATTGTTGTGATGATCTACTAAATGTGATAATTTTATTTATTTATTCAGTCATTCATTTACTTTTTCATTTATTCATTCCTTCACTCATGCACTTATTAATTAATTTAGTAATTTATTTATTTATTTGGTAATTAATTTACTTATTTATTTACTTTAGTGTATTTTATGTCAAAATTTTTTTTTATTCTATAGCGCATTTATGAAAAATAAGTCTATGACTGCAATCAAAACAAAAGCAAAAAATATCCTTCATACAAACAAAAATTTCAAAAAAGCGATTTTCGGTCTCAGGATGAATAATTATACATGTTAACACCAATTATTTATATTATATTATATTATATTATATTATATTATTATATAGACTTGGAATATATCAGTCCCCTAACTGCCCATTGTGCAACTCAAACCTAGAAATGGATTCGGAGCACCTCAAAATCTGTGCTTCAGTGGCTGGCCATGATAATATCTTTGAAAAATATTGGAGTGCAAGAGATCAAATTACTTTATTGTCAAACGCCTGGCATTAGAAAACAACAACATTATATTATACTCGTATTATATTATATAGTAGGAAGCAAAGATATTGGCGGGTCGTACTTAGCACATTTTTGCACGTACCATCCCCTCTCTTCTGACCTGTCCATTGGGATGACTGACTGGCAGTGTGTCGATGCGTTCGGGTGTAGTTGCTTGCAAGCCAATCATTGGGTATTGAGAGAGTAGTCATCGTAGCTGTTGTCTGTTCACTGTGTACATATTTAAACAGTAATTTTCAATACTAACACTGGAATTGCTTCTGTGCCTAGTTGAGCGACATGTCTAGAAAGGGAGCGGATACGCAGAGCCAAGCAAAAGGAATTATTTATAGTGTTTACGAATACTTAAAAAAAAAAAAAAAAAAAAAAAAAAAAAAAAAAAAAAAAAAAAAAAACTATAATTAATACAACAAATTAAAATTTTCGTAATATGATTGAAATTCTGGTTATTAAGAGAATGAGGAAAACAGGAATTAGGTCACTATAAGTTTAAGTGAAATATTTTAAGATCTGATAGTATATTGGCAATATACTCATTGCAGTGAAGTAAATCGTTAAAAACCATTGTGTTATTATTATCATTATTATTATTATTATTATTATTATTATTAAATTTGCACTGATGGATTTCATTTAATATAGTATTACTAGCCATTGTTAAGTCAATTATATTATATAAAATAAAACCTGGGTACGGACACAATACTATTTACAAATTATTTACATCGTCAACACCAGTGATTTTACTCACGGGACTGGCTTCATCTTTTCTTGCAACCCTTGTTTTGTTCAAAAGGTCTCTGGTCACTGCTGTCAGTTGGTCACCTGCTGTGATTCTTCCTGCCGGAAGGTCCCTGTTGACTTTCTTTGTCGCAATCCCAGGACCGCTGCCATCATTTTTGGCCTCATTTCTGAACAGCTGGAGCCATTCATCACGACTTCTACTCTTTGTGAAGCTGATGACAATAGGACGCGTCTTCCCTGGCCTGGATGGTATGCTATGTGCTACGCTTACATCATGTTGCACCAATTCACTACCGCTTATGACTTCCGATATTTGGTCAATGACTTCATAAGTTGATTGTTCGTCGATCTCCGAAACTCCAAATAGCATTATATTGTCTCTGCGTGTGTACTGCTGCAGATCACTCACTTCCTGTTTGAGATGGTCATTTTCTTGCACTAGCCTCTTCATCTCCTCCTGCGTGGAGTTGAGTTCATGTCTTGTGTGCGCCATTTCCTCTCTAAGACTGTCGAACTTGGAAGATATGAATTCAACTGATTTTCTTAGTTCATTCACCTCAAAATACGAATGCTATTCGATATCAGTATAGTAGTTATAAAATCATGTCGCATATTGTATACCAGTAGTTTATATGATAACAAATGAAGTGTTCACATGTGCTGTTGTTTAATGAAATAATTATAATGCTGCGCACAGAAATTACACTAAATACTGACACACAGACAGTGTTTATATATAAACACTATTTCGATGTTACAGACTTTAGGTTACGTAGCGAGGAGTGAAAAATGTTTCGGAAGAGACCCTTCGAAGAATGTTTACAGTTAAAGTAGGGGTGGAATGTGGGTTGGGTTAATATGAAGGGGTATACCTCCATCCGCCAATATTCCTGCTCCCTACTTTAGTATATTATATTATATTATATTATATTATATAAAAAAGTGTGTTGTAATGGATGTGTTCCAACATGTAAGTTTTTAATTTGCTGTGGGAGCTCTAGAATCTCAGGAGGAACAACTTTTACAACAGCGCAACATAATCTGCTTGGTTCATTACCCAATTTTTTTGCATTGCATTTATTGCATATATATTTTATGTATTTTAACACGATTCAATTCAGCATAGTTAAAATTTGAATTATAAAATAACGGATTGCAAAGCTAACATACTAATACTGCATACTAAATCAATACACTCTCGTTGTTCGTTAATTCTCTGAGATGAAAATGAATGTGTACATAAAAATTATTTTAGGAAATACAGGAAACGAATGTACAGAATAGCCTATCAAGTTTTCTGTGCATAAGAAGCTATTTTAATCTTACCTGTCCTCGATCCACTCAGAAGTTACTGTAATAACATTATAGCATTATGTTCAGCTAGAGAAACTACATTTTCCAATGGTGAAATAATAATTAATTATACAAATCGGTTAATTTAGCTTCCGATATTACTTCATACAAATACAGAAACATTCTCTGTAGGCTATGTTTCATAGCTTTCGATTGTTGTTGTCCAAGTCATTTGTTTTTTATTTCATTATACCACCTTAGATGGCAGTTATATTAATTTTAAAACTCATTTATCTCATTAAATATCAGTCCTAACAAAATTTTTCAAAGAATAAAACTTATCAGAAATCATTTTTAAAGAAACTTTTGTTATGTAACATTTTTCACAAAAATCAATAATAAGCGAGATATTTCGATTTATTTATAACCCCCCTTTTAAATAACATATTTTGAATGCCATATAGCCTAAAATCTAAGTTACAACGAACTTAATTTATATTCCAATTTTCATCGAAATTCGTTCAGCCATTATTGCGTGAAAAGGTAACAAACACCCAGACAGACAGACAGACAGACAGACAGACATACATACATACAAAAATTACAAAAAAGCGATTTTCGGTTTCAGGATGGTTAATTATACATGTTAACACCAATTATTTTTGAAGACCTGTGAAGCATTAAGATCAGAAGAAACTACAGTTCAAAAGTATTGGAAAGCACGACTGCTAATGGCTTCATTGCCAAATGCAAGGCACTAGACAACAACAACACCAATTATTTTTGGAAAATCGAAAATTACCAGAAAAATGTTGGCTACAGATTTATTATTAGTATATAACTATGGGAAATGCCTGTTATTATTCGGTTGAGAAGCTTTTGTCATCTAGTCTGCTGTCAAGAGATCTGAAAGTTAGAATTTATAAAACAGTTATATTACCGGTTGTTCTATATGGTTGTGAAGCTTGGACTCTCACTTTGAGAGAGGAACAGAGATTAAGGGTGTTTGAGAATAAGGTTCTTAGGAAAATATTTGGGGCTAAGAGAGATGAAGTTACAGGAGAATGGAGAAAGTTACACAACGCAAAGCTGCACGCATTGTATTCTTCACCTGACATAATTAGGAACATTAAATCCAGATGCTTGAGATGGGCAGGGCATGTAGCATGTATGGGCGAATCCAGAAATGCATATAGAGTGTTAGTTGGGAGGCCGGCGGGGAAAAGACCTTTAGGAAGGCCGAGACGTAGATGGGAAGATAATATTAAAATGGATTTGAGGGAGGTAGGATATGATGGTAGAGACTGGATTAATCTTGCTCAGGATAGGGACCAATGGCGGGCTTATGTGAGGGCGACAATGAATCTACGGGTTCCTTAAAAGCCAGTAAGTAAATAAGTAAGTAAGTAAGTAAGTATATATTATTCAATATTTCTACATACAAAAAATGAAAACTGTGCATCAATTAAGAAAACATTTCAAAATAAATGTTAGTATCTCTTCCCTTAATTACTTTCCTTTTTCTTTAAATTTAAAATAAATGATTGTTAGGTTGTTCGTTATTAAATTACCAGTTTTACTGATAGAAAGTAGCACATTCTTCTCTCACTCAGTGTCTTTAAAGTTATGATAAAGGACATTTATAATAATTTTAATAAAAGGTGCATAAAACTTAGTATTGAGCAGTTGTGGTATTTTACTTAACGTTGTTTTCAATTGCAGATGTTATTCAGATTCGAAATTCAGCATGGCGAGAAGTGATCGACAAATTTTCCCTGGATCCCTCTATTAAGGCTAAGGTTCTTTTATGTGTGGTATACTGGCTAAATCTAGAGCACAGACATACCAGTTTTACTTCCCTCCCAGAGGAAGCTGTGCTACGGATTTGATCACCCTTTAAAATCAATCGCCCTTAGCTAATTTTGAACCCACAAACCTCGGATCTAACAACTAGCATGGTAACCATCAGACCAAATCAAAAACATTAATATATCTTAAAGATACTATTCCCAAAATTAAATCATTAGAATAAAATCCAGCTGAAAAGATATTCCACATGAAGCAAAATTAGAAATACATAAACAAGTAGAAGTTAAAGGCATCTGAAAAGATAAATTCTCTATAAAATGAATGAAACCATGGTAGGTTATTATCAGATTGTGTCTTCCTTGATTGTTCACTGAATATCGCTTTACTTTACTTCCGGATACTTGAACAACAAGCATCTGAATGAACCCAACCATTCAACCAGAGAGCAAGCATTAACACGAAACGGAGAACAGAAACCACCCTGAACAAAGCTGAAACTTGTGTGGTGACATCACGTCTGTTTTTTTTAGATTCCTCGTGGAAAGTTGAAGTAAAATTAAGCATGATTTGAGAAGGTTACTTACACCACCCTTTCCTGAGATCAGACAATCATTTGTCTTGTCTTCTGTAAGATCTGCACTACAATCCACTAAAAACACGGGATGAGGTGTCCAGTGTTGCCAGATTGTGCGGCCAGTCAATCCATCAAGTGCAATTACACCTCCTAGGCAAGGTGTAATACCATCAAAATACAATGTACACACAAAATCAGGTACATTATGTCCATCCGCGCCTGTAAAAATAAATATATAATTGACAATATTACTGATCACAAAATTCAAATATGGTATTGTGGCTTTCCAAAGTGATAAAAGAATTATCTGTTATAATTTATTAACAATCTCTTCGTTATGAACATTTCGGCCAGACTGCACTATTCAACATAATGAATGATTTGTTTATAATTAGTAGCTATACTATATTACATTTATAGTGAGTGTGAAGGAAGCAAGCCATTATGTAGACTATATTAGCCTGCTGGCTTTCTGTATATCCCAGAGTGAAATATATTAACATTCTATGTATTTTAGCTTAATTCTGCTACACAGTTTATTTCAGTGTTTAATTAATAGTTCATAGTATTTTGTTGTTTAATTCGTAAATAAATCTTGTATACATGTAACTCTCACCTAAATCAAATTGTTGAATTCTTTGTAAGTTCATGCAAATGTATATACTCTTTTTGCTGGTTGAGTGGAAGAGAAGGCCTTACGGCCTTAACTCTGCCAGCTAAAATAAATCATTATTATTATAGTATCAACTCTCTTAACTCAGTTTTGTGCCTTTTGCAAGTCTTACAGGTATACAAAATAGAAAAGAACCTGTGACACAGACCGCTTATCGATACTGTGCAGAATGTAGTGGTGGGAATCAGTTGTGTTCTAGAGGTACTTCGTGACAGACCTTCTCGCATCAAGTACATTTTACACAGTACTGTATTTTGTGATTCTGAGTAGGCGCTATTTATAAATTACAGGTTTAAGCTGAGTTTTTCATTTTCTATTAATCTATTCCTTATCCATCTCCGTATCTGTTTAGTATTTTCAATTGTCTATTTCTTTTGACATCTTGATCTTAAATAATTTTTTTTGTAATGACTAGTTTCCTTCCATTTGTTTAAAATTTTCTTTTTAACTCCTTTTGAAAACCAAGTTAAAATTTTATTTTTAACTCCTTTTAAAAACTAAGTTCTCAAAATGTGTGTGTATCCAATGCCTACCCACTTCACTTAGGTACGTGATTCAGGTTAGTTCTGAAAATTATTACTGGCATCTCTTTTTATATACTTAATACTTCCTTATTTATAATTAAATATCAATTAAGGTGTAAGAATAAATAATAAGCCTAGTGTTGTTGGTAGACCATTGAAAAGTGACACTAGGGCAATGTAGCAAAATATTTGAAAGAATAAAAGAGTTCTTATTTGAAATATATAGTGCATACATTTTATCTTTCCACACTCGCATGTGTAGCTATGTACACTGCTATGTTTGCTCTACATCAGTGAGCATGGAAAGCTAAAATGTATGTAATATATTATTTAATCGTCAAGTAAAGCTTCGGGAGTTTGTATCATCTGGGTGAAGAGAATACTAAAGGAACAACTGATCAAGTCAAATTTTCAATGCCAAAGGGGTAGTCTGAAGAGAGACAGAAGAAAGTGGAAATTAATTACTTTACTGAGGGGTCGTTAGAAGGAAATTATACTATGAAGAAAATTGTGCAAACTTTGGTAACACTGAAAGCTGATTTACAGGTGGAAGTTCAAAATGCAGCAGGAAGTACCTGAGGAAACTCATTCTCTAACTAGACTTCAAATGGAAGAAATGTGTGATAAGATTATTTCTTGGCATGCTAATTACCTCCGAGCAAATCGAAAATACTGTCAACAGAAGAGGGTCATTATATATTCAAACGAGACATATGTAAATGCTCGCTACATGGTTGGTTTATTTTGGCAATATATTCAGATGTTGGCAATGTTATGACGAAGCAAGGGTCACAATGTAAAGAACGAAGACTGATTATAGCTCATGCAGAAGGAGAAAATAGCTTTGTGAAAAATGCTATGCTAGTTTTCTGATCAAAGCAGAAGACAGGCGACTATTATGACGATATAAATGCCTCTAATTTCACGAAATGGCTAGAAATACATGTTTTGTCTAATATGCCCTGTAGGTCAGTCATTGTGATAGATAATGCGAGCAATCACAGAATACAGATGAATAAAATGCCTGTATCAACGACTTATGAGATTCACAGTAAGGATTATAGTCCGACACCTATTAGTGTAACCCAGCCTAACATACTACTTGCCTGTGACACTGTCTTCTCCCTTTTCAGTCACGTGAGTATATCATATGAAGAGCTCAAATACAAAACAAGTTATATCCATTTTTTTTAATCGAGTTCTTGCTGCTACTGCTACTTTAGGGGTCCCCTACATCTATATGTGTGGTATTCTGTGCAGAAAAAGTTATATCCTCCAGTTGACAGGATGATAAAAACCTGCGTTTGAATCAAAGTAAGTTACATCCAAAAAGCTGTTTGCTTCAGTTTAAGTTATATCCATTCTTTCGTTTTATTAGCGTAATGTGCAACAGGTTTTTTTCATTTTGCTACTTTAAATAATTTTAATTGTTGTCTACCATTGTAACAGTCAATGTGATGAGAGCAAACTGAATTTGTTGTATTTATGTGTGGCAAGAGAATGGAAAATATGGAAGATATGCTGACAATTGGGGAAGGAAATGTGGGTTCCCGAAAGAGGAAACGTAATGAAACAGACAGGCAAAGAAGAAAGAAAGCCAGGTATAGTGATTCATTTGCTTCTTTAAATAGTACCACACTATTTTCAGTAATCATGTTGACTCTGTGTTCATTTACTCCAAATTACAGTCAACGCCAGCAGCTAGGAAAGACCATGATGAACCCAATGAGAACTGTAATTGTGTTGATTTTGAAATTCTCCAAAAGAACAGAATATTGGTTAAAGTCTGGAAAGGACTTTCTTCGTTACTCATTTTTAAAATGTAACCAAAATTAGGACTGTATTCTGAAAATTTCAGCAAGCAGGCTTAAAAATGTTATATTTTTCAGTAATTTTGTATTTTATGGAAATAATTTGTATAATTTGCAATGATAACAACTATGTGTATAATTTTCATTGGTAATCATAAAATTAGGTCTTTATTCATGTGAAAATTTCAGCAGGCAATCTTAAAAAATGTTATATTTTTCAGTAATTTTGTAAAATATTATGAAAAGAATAATGTGCATAATTTTAACTGATAACCATATTCTTTGTTCAATATTTTACAGTACTAGTAAGTTCAAAATTAATATCTACTCACATCATGATTAAGTGCAAAACAAATTATACACGCAGATCTGTGCAAATCAAGTCATATCCACTTTTTAAATTTAAATAATTTAATGAAGGAAGAATACTGAAGGCCAATATTTGCTCTAAAATCTTGTTACTATAGAAGGAATTGGATGATGAAAAAGAATTATGAAATACAGTGTAAATATACTGTGTGGCACTGTAAATATACTGTGTGGCACGTTTTGCTCATTTCTGAGAAAAATTTTCTGGGGATATAACTTGTTTGGCATTTGAGCTCTTCATATAGCCAGGATTATTTTATATTTTGTCGACCTATAACCACCTTGTACAAATCTTTCAAAATTTGTGACACAATAATAAGATAATGGTAGGATGATAATTTTCTGATTCAAGTATTAGGTTGGTCTATGCAAAGCAGGCAACTTGAACAAAGAAAACAGGCACAAGATTTTCTATATACTATAAATTTACGACACAGTCCTCTCAGCTTCACTTCCCTTTTGAAAAAAGCCATGCAAAATATTTTTAATATTAGACTCTGCTAGTATCTGATTCACAGGCAAGCATGGTAACCAGAAAGCCACTGGTACCTGGTAGCTACGTCTATGATTTAATTAATTTAGTCAGCAATAATAACAAATGATGTTTAATCAACCTTGCAAGAGAATATCATTTGTTCCTTACAAGGATGACACATTTGATAGATTTGTTCAACAATATTATTTAAGGAAAATAAACCAATATTACAGAGCAACCATTTTTTATCGGTTACATAACGACCCTTCATCATTTATCAGATTATCTATAATTGGTGATAGTGAACAACAGTGGTGTCAACTTATATGGGCCCAAGGAGCCCGAGCCCACTCAATAATTCGTCATATTATTACTATTATTATTATTATTATTATTATTACTATTATTATTATTATTATTATTATTATTATTATTATTATTAGAATTATTGTAACTTATAACTCAAAGTATTTGAGCCCACTCAAGGTTTTCCAAAAGTTGGTGCCACTGATAGCAAAGATGG
Organism: Periplaneta americana; assembly: GCF_040183065.1. Classification (NCBI taxonomy): domain Eukaryota; kingdom Metazoa; phylum Arthropoda; class Insecta; order Blattodea; family Blattidae; genus Periplaneta; species Periplaneta americana. Next base: position 118,062,268 of record NC_091119.1, read on the forward strand.
TATCTGTCTAATTGGGAAAACCCTCGATTAAATTCTAACCAGGCATAGGCGGAATTATGGGGGGGGGGGGACAGGGAGGAGCACTTCCCCCCCAAACTTGGCCGAACTCTTTTTTTTTTTTCTGTTAACGTTAGAAAATATTGAATTCAAAAGATTTTTTTGGCACTTCTTTATGATTAAGTTGCAGAGCTTAAATTTATGAATTAATGTCTTCAGACCATGTATCTGGACTATAATATTTATTTTAAATTTCTGAATGTATGTGTCAGAGGAAGAACAATTGTTTGTATACATCTGAAATCTGATCATTGTAATATGTAACTAGTCAGCAATGTAGGCAATGGAGGGGGAAAGGAACTGGCCACCCTACCCCATTATCTCCTGGCTTAGTTGTCTCATGAGTGATGCCTTATTGGTGTCACTTGTGAGATTCAAACCTGTCTTCGGACAGTTGACTAAACATCATTTTAGGAGTTAAGAATTAATACTAGCATACATACATTTTTATTATTTTTTTTTTTTTTACTAATAGCGGGTACTTGACTGTTTGTCATTTACCCACATGAAGCCAGTTACGTAGCCCAATTTACCGACAGAATAGTTGCCCAAGAAGCACCATGGGATGTTGGTGATGGAATGAGATGATTATGATTTGTTGGGATGCCACTGGGGAACCTGAGCTCTTGGGGAAAACCCCTGTGTTGCCAGGGCAACAGGCTTGCCCAACACAAGTCATAAATCGGGGTCACACCAGGGTTGAACCCGGGTTCACAAGATTATGAGTCCAGCACTCTTACCACTAGAGATGAGATTAATATGGTACCATGAAAACATGAGATATTCTTTATTTACATTTTGTATTTAAAAATCACAACATTACAGACACTCAACTTACATACCTATCATGGGCAATAACATGCCAAATGCATTCCAAGCTAAATATAAGGATACCAAATAACCATGCAGAAACATGGGATGTCCTTGAGGGAAACAAAAAACTGAACAAAAAGAAGCCATTATTTGAATGACCAAACTAAACTAAATCAATACTTACAACACAAACAAATAAGTAATAATAATGTAAAACGCCTTCAAAAAGCAATAATATGGTTCCAAGTTGCAAACAAATCCTGTGAACAAAATAAAGCTGAATTAAATAAACGTAATAAAATTAACATGTACATGCAGGTGATAGTGCACAATGACACATATACTGTTCAACTGTCTCAAAGTTTAACCCTACTTTCATCAACAATGCATATGAATCCGTTATTGTTGAAAGGAACTAATTCCACTTTTTAAAGTTTTGAGATAATCGAAAAATACTGTTTTGTGGATATCTATCGAAGATTAAACCAACATATATTGTACACATAAAAAATATGTGTACGATATATGTTGGTTTAATCTTCGAAAGATTATCTACAAAACAATATGTGTACGATATATGTTGGTTTAATCTTCGAAAGATTATCCACAAAACAATATTTTTCGATTATCTCAAAACTTTAAAAAGTGGACTTAGTTCCTTTCAATGATAACCGATTCATATGTTGATACAGTAAAAACTGGATTGTACGTAATTGAAGAGGAAAGATTTAAATTATACACAACTCAGAAGTATGTATAAATAAGATTTGAATATAAAATAATTTCCAAATGACTAGGGATTAGTTTAATAGAATGTTGAGAACTGGGAGCACTTAAGGATTCTTTTAATTTGTCCTCATTCATTTATTGTTTTCTGCCCAAGGACAGATCTTTCACTGCAAACTCAATATTCTCTAATCTTTCCTATTTTCTGCCTTCCTCTTAGTCTCCGCATTGACTTGTCAATAGAAAGTGACTAGAATATTAATGTTTAATATAGGCTAACTGCATTACATAGAATTACTATAATTTTTTTTCTTTAGTCATAAACTCAGACTTCAAAATTCCTTATGTATGAATTGTTTATTATTATATATTACAATCCTCTTCCAATTTCAGTTTTTGTTTTGTTGGAATTTGCCTCAACTTCTTTCATAAATCTAACTTTGTCTTCTAGCGAGTAGCTCTTCTCTTTATTGCCACATGTGATTCTAGACAGATAATGAGTGACCTGCAACAGTTTTCGAATTTCTGTAATATGTCCCATAAGAAATAAGATAAGGTAGCATAAGGTAAGAGCAGGCTGACTCTGTATTCGCCTGGTGAGTTTGCTGTTTTATCAGTACGAATCTCATAACCTTGAGATCACTGATGTACAGAAGCAGCAGTCTTCACTGTCACATAGCTTATATGTTCCCTGTATCCTGCAGCAGACTTTGAGGATAATACAAAATGATTAAAATATATTCAAAGTAATAAGACAAATCATGTTAAGTTAAAATGAAACTGCTGGGTAACTTTCGGTGCTGGACCCCGGACTCATTTCACCGGCATTGTCACCTTCATCTCATTCAGACGCTAAATAACCAAAGATGTTGATAAAGCAGCGTAAAATAACCTACTAAAATAAAAAAATAAAAAATGAAACTTTATTACATATCGAACAGAAAAAAAATTCGTACAATTAAAAACTCGATTAAAAATACTTACAAAAGTGAATTGCATACAAATCATTACAATTCAGAATTCATTTATATGTAATTCAATATAATTTTGCCAGGACCTGTGTATAATTACGTACAAATGAACACTACATATAAGTGGGTTATAACCCATGTTCTACTATATATTCACATTTGAGTTATATGTACAGTGTTCAAACAAATTTTATTTGCAAATTTCATGAGATATCAAATTACTATTACATCTTACGATGACCACATCCAGGTTTGATTTTCTGTAATTATACAAATTACTTCATGTAGTTCGAGACAACTTTAATGCCCTCTTTTCGAGTATCATAAAGACCTATTCACAATTCCTCCTAAGTAGCAAGGAAATACTGACAATGTCTTAAATAAAAAGTAATGACAGGTTGGTACTGCTAATTATCAGAAGAATCAATTACTGTTTGATATTTCAAGAGGACGAATTCCGATCATTAGTCGCTAGAATAATATTCCCAAATAAACAGATACCATTAAACCCAAAGTTTGACATATCGTCGGCTTAGAGTGTAAACCTGCTAACTACCAAAAAGGAAATTTTGCAAGGGAAGCAAAAAAATTGAGTTTAAATGAACTCTGAAACTTTAGGACCAAATCCAAAGTACAGATACAAATATCACCTGTACTTTGGGTTTGGTCCTAAAGTTTCAGAGAGTTAATTTAAACTCAGTTTTTTGCTTCCCTTATAAAATTTCCTTTTTGGTAGTTAGCAGGTTTACATTCTAAGCCGACAATATATAAAGTCATGCAATTTTATTTTTCCTCTAATCTAATCTAACAAAATGCCACCACTGCATAGTAATTCGAAAAGCGAATCTGGCAGGACAAAATTAACTTTGGTCACGCTCGTGAAAATATCTTTCATTGATGAGATAGTATTGTAAACATACTGAACCTTCATAATCTGTAATCCAAACTACAATAAACAGCAACATATCAGCACCATGTTGTCATGAAGTTGGATCTGCAGGCAACCTGACTTTGCATGTAGTGCGAGATAGTTATTCAGTGTGAAAGAAAGGAGGTGTGTATGACAATATGAAGAACTAAATGTTAAATTTCTATTGAAAGTTTTAGCTTTAAGTAAGCAGCATGTTTAAATATAATATTGGATGAAATGTGGAAACTGTTGTGTGCATGCTGATGACTAACATTCATTAAAGAAAAAAAATCATAATTTTGTGTTAAGTACCAATATTGAAACAGACTTTTAAAAAGAAAACAGATCGACAAAACTTTTTTGTGCTTTATAACAACCCTTGAACTTCAAAATATTTTAGGTGCAGGTTTGTAAGATATATGCCAGTCTTCACAATTTTGTTAACAGTTGCAGGTCTTGCTAGTGAGATAATTGAAGTTAATATACTACCATAATAATAATAATAATAATAATAATAATAATAATAATAATAATAATAATAATAATAATACTAATACTAATAATAATAATAATAATACTAATAATAATAAATTCCATAATCCTATAGACATTTCAAGTTCGTTCTCATTGTTTAATAATTCCGGCATGTAATTTATTTGTACAATATCGAAATATTAATTTATTTCAGGTAAGGTTATGTCGCGCAGAGCAAAAGGTGATTTACCTGTTATAACACTCATGGAACTATTTGAAGTACTGTGGGGGGGAAAAAAAAGACATTAAATGAACTGGGATTATGTACAGAAAAAATTTAGATTACAGGACTGCAGAGTTGCCACTTCTGAAGCTATCAAAAAGACAATTAGCTATTTTAAATCTGATTATCGAAAGTTCTGAAAACAGTTGAATAAGAAGTAGCATACATTTACTGAAGCCTCAGGTTCGTGAAGTACCTATAAATACCACAATATTATCGAAACCACTTTATGCCTTCAGCCTACTATCTACTCTTCAAAAATAGAAAGACCATTTAAATTTTCGTGCGTGCAGACAGAGAGAGAGAGTAAAACTTGCTCAAAGGGGAATCACATGGGGCCAATTTTTTTCCCGCATTAAACAAAATTCTGTAATATGAGAAACAAACAACATCTACATATTAAAGCAATTTTAGAATATACAGTACAGTATTATTTCTTTTTACATACTTTGGAGTGACCGTAGTTCTGCTGCAATTGAAAAGTAAAGTATGTAGCTGGTTACTACAATGTACTACAGTATTTGCTTCTGGTTTATTACTATTTATTATACCGTACTGTGTTAGCACTTTAACTACATTACATATTGTTGTACTGTATTATACACAATAATAGGACATTATTGATGTTCCAGTAATCAGCTCTTTCAAATATCTAACAGACACTCGTTTATATTTTTTCATTGTTAAGTCTTTCTCGATGCAATCTTTAGCACTGTACAATAATTTCACACGCTTAGGATTATTTGTGTTAATGGCAAACTGAAAGACGTCACGAATACACTCAATAGCCTGTCCAAGGGTGCGTATTTTCGACTGAATAAGTTATCCTTCAGATTCTTCTTTTTCTTCCTCCTCCACCTCTTCCATGTCTTCTGCCTTATCACCAAATCTGCAGTCAATTGAAAAGTATAATGGGTGACAAGATGTTCAGCACTGCAAATTAAGTTTTCTGCATCAGTGGAGAAGTTCATTTCCTGACAAAGATTATTTATTACTATTGTGTTTTCTCGCACTTCGATCATTGTTTCAGTATTGCCATCTTCACCAAGCCCTGCTTTATTGAAGCACTTAATGATGGTCTCACTTTTAATTTTTTTGCTGCCAACCCAATTCAATTTACTGCCTCCAGAATGGAAATTATTGATCTTGCCAAAGTATAAGAGCAGTCAGCAGTTTCTACATATGCAATCAAAGACTGCATTAAGAACCGTCTATAATAAGACATGAACATATAAATCACGCCCATATCCATATGTTGCAGTATACTTGTTGCATTTGGGGGAAACCAGGCAAGTTTCACATGAGAAAGACTTAGCTTAAGGTGAACATGTGGTGTTGTATATAAACCTAATAACCTTCCAATTTTCGCTCTTCATTCTTGAATTAAATCTGTTTAGCCACTCTTCCATTAATGAACTAGTCATCCATGCTTTTTTGCTGTTTTGCCAAATCACCAAGAGATTATTAATGTTCAAGTTTCAAAACATCTTGTTTAGCTGACTTTCCTATAACTAGAGGTTTCTCCAGTTCTCCTGCCATATTTCCACAAGGACCGTTAGTCTTTCTTTAGACACTTTTCCCTCAGAACCTTTTCTCCTTTCAGGGTGGGTGACTTCGACGATAATGCATGAAAAAACAGTCCCATTTTGTCAGTATTAAAAATGTCTGTAGGCGTATAGACTGAAATTAAAGTCTGCAGTTTCGGTTTCCACTCATTCACTACACTACATCCGTTGATTCCTTGTTTCATTCCACACTATATTGTGTCTTCTTTTAAAACTGTCTAGCCAACCTGAAGATGCCATGGACTCGTTATTCTCCAGGGATTTAGCAACAGCTACAGCTTGGCTTTGGAGCATTGGTCCAGAAATTTGAAGATTTTTTTATTGTGCACTTGTAAACCACTCACACAATCCTTGTTAATTTCTTCATTTCCTGTTTTTTAAGCCTTTCTTTTTATTTGAACATTTCCTTGCATCACTCATTATTTTTTCTTTGTGCTTTAAAGTTTCGTAAATTTGAGTTTTTTCATACTTAAATTTAGTCATTATTTCATGCACTGAGAGTTTATGTTTTTCTTTATCTTCAATCACTTTCACTCTTTTGTTTAACAACAAAACCGCATACGATTAAGCCATCTTTATTCTGTAAATTCAGAATTCTAACAGTGAGAGATACACAATCACACAAAACTCAAACTGATTTTAGATTTTACAATGCACAGATATTCTTTCAGACACAGATCTCATGTGTCAAAGTTTATTGTTATTTTGCATAACGTGAATGTAATGAAGTGAAAGAAAATTAGTGGACCTACCTCCTTGGCGAAAGGATGCATCCCTTATAGTTATTTGGCCTAACAACAATTTAATGAAGTTGAATACATTTTTCATGAACTATACAGAAACATCTTTCCATTTTCACACTGGACAGATTCCACTTTATGCAAAAATAGTAATATGCATTACAAGAGCGATATGTTTAAGTTTTCATGTTCGAGGGAAAGTTTGAAAAAGCGAAACGTAGTTGAGCTTTTTTAATTTCCGAGAATTGAAAGAAAACATACCGCTCGTGTATCGTACATTATTTTGTGCGAAGATCGTTTATTACATACTTGAAAGAGGAATTTCTAATTAGTTTCAATGAAATCTCCATCTTGGTTTCTGTTCAATGACGGCAATTTTGGAAAACAAAAATATCTATCTTCAACATTGTTGCTTTAAAATGTTTTCTGTGTTTACTATACTCCAGCAGGCCATGATATACGTCTGTCTTTTTTTTTCCCCCAGTCTATAAATGCGAACTTAAAACAAACGGCTTCCTTAATGTTACATGCATCACGAAATGCAGTAACTTTAGTGGAGTTGTAGAGTTTACTTAATTATTGAAAATATTTAAAAACAATAATTAACAGTGCAATTTAGGTGAAATTGCAGTGGTAAGTTTCCAATTTATAATTATTACTATATTCAACGTCTCTAAAAATAATATGTTAAAAGCCTAAAGCAGTAAAATCAATATGTCACTTAAGCGGTAAGAAGAGGGAAATTGTTATGTGTGTTCAGTTGGGAATACTGAATGTGCAATTTTAGACTTACCGCGGGTTGGTTTTGTGCAGAAACCAAGCAAATACGCACGATCTCGCACAAAAATACATGTAAAATTACTATTAGTTCGCCGGGACCAATAAATTTGTTCACATTGAATAGATTTTTTTTACTATATATATATATCTTAATAGATAAAATTGAATGTGGGTATGTATGTATGTGTGTATGTTCTCTATACATATCTACACGCTTTGACCGATATGTGCCAAAGTTTGCACATTTAACCTTCATAACCAGGAGAAGAACATAGGCTACATTAAAATTGTGCAAATGGAAGTTAAATTAATTAAAAATATAAAAAATAAAAATAAATAGATCAAATATTCATGTATAATATTAAAATGCAAAATCTTCTACAGTCAATTGTTCTTTATTATTGTCTGTTGTATTCAACATTGACTTTCACGGGGCCATGGAAATTAACACGAAATTAAATTTCATTGTTGATACATCATGAAGGCAAAATCTAGAAGACAATTTATTAATAAAGTAAGTATATTTACGCAGTCCAGGACCATATTATGAATTTCTCGATGCAGTTGTACATAGTGAGCAGGCTGTGTTTATCCAAATGAATTTTTTGAAACCACAAGTATTGCTATTACATGATTGAATACTTAATATTGAATCACCAATAGTACTATTGCGAAAAATATTGACCCACCAAAATTATGTAATGGAACAAGAATTGGTGAGAAAAAACTCATGAAAGATGCAATAGAAATGACAACATTAACTGTCAAAACGAAAGGAGAAGATGTTTTTATCCCATGTATTCCTATGATAGTCACTAAAATGCCTTTCGATTTTAAGCAACTGCAATTTCAATGCGACTAGCATTTGTAATGGCCATTTATTAAAATGAAGCTCAAGGACAGTCGCTCAAAGTTGCAGACATTAACTTAAAAACTGCGTGATTTTCACATTCTCAACTATATTTTATACAAAGGAGTGAAAAAAAAAAAACATTTTACACATATCAAAAAGCACTTCAATGATACTTTTGTCATGTAGTATGTGACTGTACGTAAGCTCACTGAAAATAACACTAAGTGATATTAATTCTAAGATATACGTATTGTTATTCATGTCCGAAAATTTATTACTGCGAAATTCTATCAGTATAACCACGTTACCAATGTAGTATGTTATGAGTTGTGGAAAGAACAATCTCTTAATTTCTAAAATATTGGAATACGTCTCTCAGAATATTAGTCTCTATGTTAAAAAAATGACTTACTGCGAGTTTATATTGTATCTGTATTATGTGTATAAAAATAATATAATTAATATGTTCTGAATTTGTGAGATACAATTTCTCAAGTCATAATTAAAAAAAACTGGGTATTATATAAGTGGGCGTACAGCGATCAAGGGTTAAAAAAATCTTACAATATAAATTAAATTATATACGTATATATTGATTCTTTGATATGACCAATACAGAGAGAATTCCTTGTTCATCGTTAGCTGTCTCTGAAATTTAAGTGAAAGCATACATAGACATGAAGTTACGTGAAATGTATGTTAGCACAGCATAGATCAATGTACAGATCTTATCTCTGCTTCTGTGCAATATCACATTTGCGGTGAGGAGGAAAGGAGACGGCAAAAAGGTAATGATTTTTAACATGCTGATTCCCACGACTAAGGTAAGCCATTTGAAACTGAACAGTCACTGACTGACAGAGATAAAATATAAAATCTGTAGAACACTGAGTTAACGTTAAGTGGGCCGAGGGGTGCGTTTTTGTTTTACTGAACTTCAAGGCAATGCTGGAGTTGTGCTGTGGACAAGAAAAATTGGACGAGAGCTGTAGGAGAGGCCAGGGTACTTCATGGAGAATGGAGAATGAAAATCTAAGCAATGCTAACTCATTTAAAAATTTGGCTGGCTGTAGCCTGTATATATTTTCATTTGGTTTTATTTTATTTATAGTTTTTCTACTATTTTATTTGTATTTCTGGTGATGTGAAAGAGAAGATCTGATAGCCTTAACTACGCCAAAATAAATAAATAAACACACACATGTATATATACATTCAGAAGAAAGCAATAAGAATTATCACAGAAGTACCAAGCAAAGCACATTGTAAACCACTGTTCATACAGGAGTCCATCTTAACAGTTGTTAATGAATATATTCTGGAACTCCTTCTTTACATCAAGAAAAATCTTTATGGCTTCACCAGTAGGATGGATAAACATGAATATAATACTCGGAATAAAGAAAAACTGGACATACCATTTTGCAGACTATCCAAAGTTAAAAGTAGTCCTAACATGTTGGGCTGTAGAATGTTCAACATGTTACCACAGGAAGTGTCACTTGACATATTTAAAGTCAAAGTGAAAACGTGGCTTCTTAGAAACCCATTCCATTCTGTGCAAGAATATTTTGAATCAGAAAATCAAGCTGTAGATATTTTTTAGGTTTCTTTCTCTGAATTGTATTATTATTTTGTAATATATTAGGAAATTCTCATAAATTGTTTTTTTTTTTAATTAGGTTATTTTACGACGCTTTATCAACAACTTTGGTTATTTAGCGTCTGAATGATATGAAGGTGATAATGCTGGTGAAATGAGTCTGGGGTCCAACACCGGTACCTAGCATTTGCTCGTATTGGGTTGAGGGAAAACCCTGGAAAAAACCTCAACCAGGTAACTTGCCCCGACTGGGAATCGAACCTGGGCCACCTGGTTTCGCGGCTAGACGTGCTAACCGTTACTCCACAGGTATGGACCATAAATTGTTAAGTTAATTCTTGTTTTATTGTGTGGGGTGATTAGATGTATTGTGTACGTGTGTGGTGATGGTGGTTGGTTTTCTGTATATTTTGAAGGTGTAACAAACACACCTAATCACCCCACACAGCACAAACATGCTGCATTCAGGACAAAGGTACACAGATCAGATTACTCAACATATGCACTCAACATACCATGAGCCAACAACATTACAATGAAGAAGTGAACACAATCAAATACATAGCACAAGAAAATGGTTACAACCCAAACATAATAGACAACATCATAAGGAAGACAAAACAAAAACTCAACAAACACGCAAAACACAACACAAACACAAGAACACAAGAAATACATCACACTAACATACGAAAACAAAAACACACACAAGATCGCATCCTCAATCAGAAAACAGAAATACAACATAGCATACAGAACAGAAAACACACTACAAAGACATTTCAACACACAAACAACACAAACAAATGAATACAACCACACAGGCGTATACAAACTCACATGCAATAGTTGCGACAGTTTCTACATTGGACAGACAAGCAGATCATTCCAAACTCGATACAAAGAACACATTAAAGCAATAACCAGAGGACACAATACATCTACATATGCCGAACACATAACTAATGCTAACCACACATACAATAACATAAATACAGACATGGAAATCCTACACATACAACCCAAAAACCAAAAACTCAACACACTAGAACAATGTGAAAGATAAAGACACACCAAAACACACCCTGATCAAATTCTCAACATACAGATCAATTTCAGAACACACACACTATTTAACACCACATTTCAACACTTTTCAACAATCGAACGCACCCACACAACAGGCAGCAAAGTTCGAGATGATGCTCTGAGGATAGTGTGAAGAAACACCGAAACAGCTGTAAGCCGCACATGCTCACACAATTAACACAAGTAAGATCGCCATTTAATCAATTATTTAAAAAATCTATGCTACCTGTAACTCCTGCACAGAGTTTTATAAAAGGTATTAGGGGAGAAGTCTAATTTTGTCTAAATGCACCACCTTAAAAGGGGTAGTTACTCTAATACAATCACAATCAGAATTTGTACACAAAAATTTATGCTACATGTAATTCCTGAACAAAGTTTCATAAAAATCTGTTGGATAGGAGAGAAGTTATTAATTTTGTCCAACTGGTTTTGTGTTTTGACCCACTATGCACTGGAGACGATTTGAAATAGTAGCTAGTTCTTAAAATAAACATTGCTGATTTTCAAGCAAGAGAATATAATATGGCAGCATATGTTAAATTAACCTGCTTGCTTATGTTATAGGAATGGGAACAGGTGTGACAGGAATGGGATGGGAACATAAAATCATGTTCTCAAATAGGCCTATATATTTACTACTCACAACAGACGGGATTGGCTCTTATACCCTAAGAGAGAAAGTGCCAGGCAACATGTCCTTCCTATTTCGAAGATATACATAGCTGGCCAGTCAACTGGTTGGTGTATAATATTCGTCAGCCATCTTGCAAACCATTAGCACTAAAAAACGTTATTAGTCTAAGAAGGAGTTTCACAAATCAAAAGGTGGTCTTCCTCCACTGTTATATCCACTTTGTAATTTGATGAAGTCAAAATAAAATCTCTTTTTTAGATCTGCCCGAATCTGCTTATCTTGAATATAACAGATAATGGTGTTAATCTCTACAAGACAACATGGTAATAATCTCAAACACTCACTTGCAAATAACTTTCCTACAAGATAAGTAATTTTGTCCGAATCTGTGGAAATCTTAATTAGCACATGCTCCCTGGATGGTAACAAATGAGCAACAGATCTCCTCAATGAAGCAACCCAGAGTGGAACACTTGACTTGGAAAAATAAAAGTATTTTTGTACAGGATTTTATAAGTATATTATTTGATATTTTAATGATTATGAATATGGATCTGAGTTTCACATAGAGACAGAGGAATTTACAGTCAAATGGTCACACTTAGCACAAATTGAATAGAGACGAAATTAAATACACATTATTTGTGATTACATTCGCGTAAAGAGGTTTGGCAACACTGCAGTAACGTTTAGCGTGGCTTGTAGGATGGGGGATGGTTTACAAGTCAGGATTTCAGTTATCTGAACACGTCATCAACACAAACTGTATTTTTTTAGTGGAGCGAGTAAATCATCTGAAAATTCCCAAGTTTACAAATGAAGAGTATATAGAAAGGATTCTAAATTATGGTGAAGTTAAATGCAATTCGGATAAAGCACAGCTTCTATACAGTGAAAAATTTCCAGGAAGTACAGCTACAAATTCAAGAACATTTAGGCATCATCCAGTATGCCAGTAAATTCTTAATACCAGTCGTGTATCCCAGAGTTCTGTAACAGTGGTAATCTGGAAATATGAAACAACAGAGGGACTTTCACACTGATGCATCAAAACTAGTTCAGATGATCTGCAGCATGCATGGAAAATAATGGTACTCACATTGAAAATTTTCTATATAGATTGCATACTGCCTGATGTTCCAGTAAGTTGTAGGCACACATAATAGAAAGTTAATGATAAATTAAATGCAAAAGTCTTGAATAGAAATGAATGTGTGGTTAATTTTCCTACTTTGTTTCTTCCTCTGTGAGAACTGTGTGCTGTTGTCTTATATCTTTTACCTTTAACAACCACTATCTCCTGAAATTTATTCACAAATCATTAATAATTTTGCTACATATAACATTAATACCACGAAAACTTTCCCGAAATTCTCTATGAATTTCACTAGTCGACTCCAATAAGAAAGCATGAATCTTAAATAAATAGCCACGCTTGTGTAATAGAATATCTAACTAGGTGATTTAACATTAGTGATTAAGCAGAAACATGAGCCTGTGTGACAATACAGATAAGAATTACTCAATCAGTAGCTGAAAAACCAAGGAAGTCAAAAAATATTCAGTAGTACTGTGGTGGATAAAAACCATCACATTACAAACCTGTTCCATATCCTACAATAACATCCAATACTCCATCTCCATTGACGTCATTTAGACGTACAGCTGTTTCCACTGTTAGTTTTGATAAGGTTTTCGTCCACACATCTTCTACGACTAGCTCTGTGCAAGGAACTATGAAACCTCCCGAGCGAGACCCTTGCCTAATCTTCCAAAACTCTGTCACTTGGTCTAACGGAAATGGAAACCACATCACTAATGACACCACCAACACTATTAAACCTGCAAAGTAAAGGGAAAATAATAAATATGGCTCCAGAATTAAAGAAACAATTACTTTCCGAGAAATTCATTTTGCAGCAGGCCACAACAAACAACAAACATGCATGGAAACGTAACTTTATACCAAGATACATCTCATACATCAGGACAATTTCGTACCAAAAATATAGAGAAAAAAAGCGCGCACGCACGCACGCACACTAAAAATGCGAAAACTGAATTATGTTAGATGACAATGCCAATCATAATTCTAATGATATCTTTGCAATCACAAATGTTAGTACCTACATTAAAGAAGTATTGTTAAATTAAATTAACCTAACATAAATTTGTCATTTCCAAGAATCAGCTCCATTGACAGTTAAGCACAGTTAGATGATTCAAGTTGAGGTTGAATGTAGAAAGCTCAGTTACCAACTTCCAGTATCGATGCACTTCCAATCCTCTCTCTCAACACTGTATGCACATTAATATTAATTCCAGTAATTCTGCAAAAAAAAAAAAACTAGATCAAAATAGGCACCATTTTTCTTTAATAATTGCTTATACAAATAGTATAGTGGTTTTACTTTCCAGTACCCAATACTTTCGACAGAGTAACTATTGTACATAATAATGAATAGATGTATCACTGTTTTAATAGCAAGTGCTGATGAGACATATAATTTAAGTACGTAAGTTTGCTCGAGAGAGCCAGTGCAAATTTTTGGACAGTGAAAGTTTGGAAATCTGCACCTCGCTAGCAAGAAAGCATTTTTAGTGTCAGTGGAGGTACAAATTTCTGGACAGTGGGTGTTTGGCAGCCTGGACCACATCAGTAAGAAATTATTTTTAGTGCCAGTGGAGACAGATTATTGTTGAAGGAAGTCGTTTTCGACATACTTAACAATCGAGTTTTACATTTAAATGATCTGTTCACTCATGACGTTTGATGTGGTCAATATGGCGGTGATATCCATTCATTACTACATACAACAAGAGAATCATTCTAGTTTATTCTGTGGAAAGTATTGGGTGCCACAAAGTGAAACCACGTGCTTAGTAGGCTACTTTATATTATTCATAGTACGCAATTGTTAAAGAAAAGATTGTGACTCCTTTGGTCTAGTTCTTCTGTAGAATTACCTTAATTTCATTTTGTCATTTATGGTTTAGTCACTCAAGAACTTACGGCTTACCTTATTCCCAGATGTTACAGAACTTCCGCTGTCATATAGACCACAAGCCATACTATTACTCAAAGTAGCTAAGTATGACATTCGTTGCTCATATGATTTTTAACATATGGACTGCTACAATTAAGATTATCGTATTCTTTCTAGGCTTAGTTATAAAGAATACCGTACTAAGTTTCTTATGTTACATTAATTTATATTTGGTTAGCTTAGATTAGAACTTGAGATAATATTTTGGTAGTAGTATTTATTTTTAGAGTCATTTTATTTTTTCATATAAGTTGTGTTGAATGCTTGTAATTTTAATATAATGTTGTTTCGTCATTAAACTTATCAAGTATAATAAAAGGTTAAAAACCCATAAATTTATTCATGAAGTGGTTTAATTAACTAATGTTTTCGACCAAATATTGATCATCTTCTGGTTGATATATATATATATATATATATATATATATATATATATATATATATATATGATTTTCAACACAAAAGTCAGTAGAATATGGTGTACTTACTTACAAACGGCTTTTCAGGAACCCGCAGGTTCATTGTCACCCTCACATAAGCCCACCAATGGTCCCTATCCTGAGCAAGATTAATCCAGTCCCTACCATCATATCCCACCTCCCTCAAATCCATTTTAATATTATCTTCCCATCTACGTCTCGGCCTCCCCAAAGGTCTTTTTCCCTCCGGCCTCCCAACTAACATTCCATATGATTTCTGAATTCGCCCATATGTGCTACATGCCCTACCCATCTCAAACGTCTGGATTTAATGTTTCTAATTAAGTCTGGTGAAGAATACAATGCATGCAGTTTTGCGTTCTGTAACTTTCTCCATTCTCCTGTAACTTCATCTCTCTTAGTCCCAGATATTTTTCTAAGAACCTTATTCTCAAACACCCTTAATCTCTGTTCCTCTCTCAAAGTGAGAGTCCAAGTTTCACAACCATACAGAACTACCAGTAATATAACTGTTTTATAAATTCTAACTTTCAGATTTTTTGACAGCAGACTAGATGACAAAAGCTTCTCAACCGAATAATAACATGCATTTCCCATATTTATTCTGTGTTTAATTTCCTCCCCAGTGTCATTTATATTTGTTACTGTTGCTTCAAGATTTTTCCATCTCTTCAAAGGATAAATCTCCAATTTTTATAGTTCCATTTCGTACAATATTCTGGTCACGAGACACAATCATATACTTTGTCTTACTTCCAAACTTATTGCTTTACTTGTTTCAAGTAGAATTTCAGTGTTTTCCCTAATCGTTTGTGCATTTTCTCCTAACATATTCACGTCATCTGCATAGATTAAGAAGATGATGTTAAAGTATGAAATCACATGTTTACACAAAGTTAAGGTCTAAAAACATAGTTGATAAAGAGAGTACATATTAAAATGAATGACAGGTAAGTAAATATCAGTATATAACAAATTATTTTATCATGTTACTTGTGGAATACTGATCACAATGTACCCATATTTTCACAAAGTTAAAAATTAAAACCTAGTTGATAAAAAGTTACATATTAAAATGAGTAACATGTGAGTAGATATATATCAGTACATAACAAATTATTTAGTCAAGTTACTTGTAGAATGTTAATCACGAAGTATTTTATATTATGGATTTTAATGGAAATTACATGGTGTATGCCCACTTCGAGGAGATCTAGTAAGGGGCATGATGGTCGAAATATGTTGTTGACAGAAGAGTCAACAGGCATCTACTCTTCCAGGCATCCAAAAGTGGACATATTCATATTATAATTTTTTCAAAAAAAAAAAAAAAAAAAAAAAAGAAAAAGAAAAAAAAAAAAACTGAAACTAGCACTCACATGAGAAAAAATCTGGGGGAAAAAAAAAGAAGATCTGGTTCATTCTTACTAATCGAATATTTCATTAGTAAAAAAATACATTAATTTGGATTTATCCACTTTTGATTGAAAAGTGTAATTTTATTCAGCTTTAATTGGAAATTCCATCAATATTCCCGTTTTTATAATTCTTTTTTTTTTTTCGTGTTAGAATATATTTTCATCTTCTAGTTGAACATCGTTACATGGTTCTAATCCATTTACCTATCTACTATTCCCTTTAAGGGGAGGGGCACGGGTTGGGAAATGCCCTCGCATGTAGGCAGCTTGGGTGGGCCCGTTATACTACCAAGAATGAAATGATGTGCATTCCCTAAGGCCCTCCACACTATAGATTCCCCTGTGGGCCACCTCTGAACTCTCCTACAGCCTACAGAATCCCTTTACCTATCCACGTAGGTATCACTGTGGTTTCTTAACCCCAGGTCCCACGAGCACTATGAGCCCCAGGGGAGAGCCCATAGTACACAGTACTACTACCAGCAACTAATGACCACATACCACACGGTCCAAGATCAGTGGCGGCCTGCAGTTGACTCTACATCACAGCAAGCCCTAAATATGGAAAAGCAACAGAGATGATGATGATGATGATGATGATGATGATGATGATGAAAGAGGGGAAGTGTAATTATTAACATAATTTGTATAAAATAAATGTTGACAATGTTTTATGTTTTTAGACAAATTGGAGTATGTCATAGGAGGCCTATTAGGAATCTTTACATAGATATCAATTTATGGGAATTGAAAAAAAACAGCTTTCCACTTCAGATTCACTCTTACACGGAAACAGCAACATGTGTTTAGTGTTTACGATGCACGGAATGAGGAACACTGAAATGAAAATATGAGATTGTGCTAACATCTTAATAATTTGGTAATTGGGAGTGTGACTGATAAGGAATATCCATCAAAGTTAAAGTTATTCACTCTTTCTAATAATTTGTTACTTAGGCATTTAAATTATAAACAGTCTAATAGGGGGAGGGCAATCCATGTTCTTGTCACACTGCTGGTTTCCAATCTGACAGATATTAAGTTATTTCTGTATAATTTAGACGGGTGAAACTTCGATATCTCACCACTTAACAGCCATTCCATGCCGAAGGGTGTGACATTTGCATAACATTTTTAACTAGTTTACTGACCCCTGACTTTTTGCATTGCATGCTACAACTCTCATACCTGGATCACAGTGTAGTACATTAAACCTTGCACCTGCTGTGTAAATATTGTCGCAGAATTCTAACTATACTTAATCGTAAATGTCCGAGGATGGGTGTGACAAAAATATGCACTTGCAGTGAACACTCTAATGAAAACAAGAAAACTCTGTGAACTTAATAAAACAAATATCTTGAGAATTTTTGTACTAAAAGTTATTTAATGTTATACAATGGGAGCCAAGCTGGCCCAGGGACTTCTAAAAGAACTAGGACCAATATAGACACACCACCTTCACCTAAAGCTAAACCTGTTGAGAGATACAGAGGTACTGAACCTGGAGTCTCCTACAGGAAAGCCTTGGCTTCATACAAGATGGCCATCATTGGGGTATCTTATCCTGATGACAAGCTTGTAGTAGATGACGTCAAGCATATTCAGGCGGCAATCCTAAAGGGGATAGATGAGGCGCAATCAGGCGAATCTCTACCACGCCTCATGAAGTTCTCACTTCAAGATGGGGCCCTGATCTACCATGTGAGAATCAGGAGTCCTGCAACTGACTCCAGAGACATCTAAATGAACAATTTTGTCCTTAAGGTGGTGGAAGCTGGGACTCTGTACAGAGCACTGGAAAGTAGTTCACTGGCAGACTGATTCTACTGGACAGCGATTAATAATGATAATTGACCAGGAATCATCTGCCAATATCACGGACAAAGGACTGGCTGCCTTTACTGGGATGGGCAGGAGTCTCTTTAAGATCCTATTCAATCCCAGTAGAAAGGCGGCTCATGAAAAACAGGAGGCAGCAGCTGAGGAGGATTCTCCAGAGTCCATGGATGTTGGAATCTCTGGGGAGATTTCAACTCAAGAGGCTGTTGATTTGTTAATTATGAAAATAATTCAAATTAATTTATAACACTATAAGGTAACTTCTGCCATACTGAGCAAGAAGCTAGCTGAGGAAAATACTGACATTGTTCTCATTCAAGAACCTTGGATATACGAGGGTTTTATAAGGGGAGTTAACTGTACTGGGGACACACTCAATAGTCCCAATACTGAAAAGTCAAGAACCTGCATTTATGTTAGAAATTGGATTAATGCTTTGCTCCACGTGAAGTTTTGTTCTAGAGATGTGACAACTATTGAAACATCCATAATGGAAGGGGGCACAAAGAGAACTTTATTGTTCTCCTCTGTGTACCTCCCTTATGAAGAATCCAACACACCATCGGAGACAGTGAGGAGATTAATCGCCCATTGCAAGAAGACAGGTAAGGAAATCATCTTAGGGACTGATACTAACCCTCACCATGTGCTGTGAGGAAGCACTGACATCAATCCAAGGGGCGAATAGCTGGTGGAATATCTGGTAAGTACTAACCTAAATATTCTTAACAAAGGTAACAAATCAACTTTTGCTAATTCACAGAAGAGGGAAGTTATCGACATGACACTAGGGACTAAATTAGCTGAGGACTTGTTTCAAACTGGCATGTATTATCAGACACTTCACTATCTTCAATTGCCAGAACCTCGTTTCAAGATTTCTTCCTTTTCTTGAACACTGTACTTGAAACATCTGGATTTACTTCCATAAGTTTTTTAGTAACTGTCTGTTTCTATTCAGACTTGTAGGAAGCTCCTTCTTCACTCTTTTAAGTGTCTTACAAACGAAGTGACTGCATACACTTGTAAGAACCAAGCTCAGGAGTTCCATTTCCAGTCTTTGCCTATGACTCTCTTCTATCTTTCAGCACAGTCTAGTATATACAGTCACGAAGCTTGAGTTGTGAGGGTACTAGGAACAATAGACTGTGCCGGTACTATTTTGCATTGTCTGTGATGAGGCGATAATAGCGATCCTAGTGGTTAGCAACTATCTATGGATGCATATTCCCTATGTATTGAGCTTCGTGACTGTATATACTAGACTGTGCTTTCAGCATCCTTTCGTCCTTAGGCCTTCAGTTTGTTCAGTGAGTGAAGTGGGGTTTAAAAAGGGCGCATCAGCATCTATGGCTATTTGCGCCCTTATCTAAAATTCCTTACAGAACAGAGACATAATACAATAATCAGAATGCTTAAAAGAACTAAAAAAAACGTTGTCACGATTAAAACGAGGTACACAAATGGAGTTTCAACAGGGTGATGCATAAAACTCATAAAAATCTCAGACCTTAACTAGTATTTAAAAAGAGACAATAAAATAACAATACAAATGCTACCATAAATAAATTATCTGGCGTATTTCTAAAATACTCAGATGTAAAAGGTCCGAATGTCAAGTTTGTTAAAATACTTATATACTAAATAACAAATGTAACCTCCGGATGTAAAGGGTCCGGAGGACAGGAAAACGGTCCAATAAAAAAAAACTAAATCACCCTGTCAAGTCCAGTACTCGATAAAAATCTCAGGTCTGTATTTGTACAATTAAAATCATTTCCAAGAGCATCACGAAGAGTCGGCCGAATTCCATATTGCCGACGGACACGGTCATATTTTCTACAATACAATAAAAAATGTCTCGGCTTCCCAAAAGGTCTTTTTCCCTCCGGGTCTCCCAACTAACACTCTATATGCATTTCTGGATTTGCCCATACGTGCTACATGCCCTGCCCATCTCAAACGTCTGGATTTAATGTTCCTAATTATGTCAGGTGGAGAATACAATGCGTGCAGTTTGGGTTTATTATTATTAGTCTCCAGAAAGAAATACTAAACTTTAAAAATAATGTCCAGGCTCAGATTAGCATGGGTTGACTGTTAAATCAATTAAAACATTTTCACAATACTCTGTCTCATGTCACTTAGCTATCCCCTCAACTAACCCACTAAACTTGTCACATAGGTATCTCGGCCTCGTGTCAATTAGGCCTAGTTATCCCTTCATCCGATTCCTAACGAAACGCAAATCAGATGTTAATTCATTAATATCACACTAGAGGAACAGAAAAGACAATGAAGAATATTAGCCCCTTCTTTGTGAGACGCGCACTCGACAGTCTTGTGGGGAAGGTCAAGAACGCAACTAGACTTCGCAACAGCAGCTTACTGGTTGAGACATTGTCTCCGAAACAAAGTGAAACGCTGCTGAAGGCGAAGTTGCTGGGGTCTTACTCTATAAAGGTAGAAAGACACTCCTCGCTGAATACCACTCTGGGAGTGGTACACACAGATGCTCTGGACGGCTTGTCTGACGACGAGATACAACAAGAGCTCACGGAACAGTCCATGTCCAAATCTTATAGTTTGTTACGTAAGAGGGACGGACGGACGTATCCCCTCAGCACTGTGTTCTTGACCTTTGAAACATCTGTCCTACCTGAGTATATATTTGTTGGGTATGAGCGTGTCCCTGTCCGAGCGTGTGTGCCGAACCCAATGCGGTGCTTTAGGTGCCAAAGGTTCGGACATACGCAGAAACGGCGCACGAACAACATCATATGTGCGACGTGTGGCAGTGGTGACCATGGGGATTTCCCATGTCCCAACGCCGTACACTGTGTCAACTGTGATGGGGACCATAGCTCAAATTCTAAAGACTGCCCGAAATATATCACAGAGAAGATAATTCAAGAACTCCGGGTAAGAGACAATATTACCTTCTTCGAGGCGCGTAAACGTATTTTTGAAGACAAAAAGAAACGCCGAGAAAAATCGTATTCTTCAGTATTGCAGAAAGCAACAGAGGGAGAAAGAAAACTACTGCTGTAGATAAGACGACACCAGATCAGCTGATTGATGAAAAGAGAGAACAATTCAAGGACCTCTCAATATTGATAATTTTTCACACAAGTTCACCATGTACACACTTCACATTTGTTCATAAAATAAACACATACACAGTGAACTAAGTTGAAGAACTTATTTATACTGTAAAATATAAATAAGGGTTTATTATTATTACTTATTACTTACTGGCTTTTAAGGAACCCGGAGGTTCATTACTGCCCTCACATAAGCCCGCCATTGGTCCCTATCCTGAGCAAGATTAATCCAGTCTCTATCATCATATCCCACCTCCCTCAAATCCATTTTAATATTATCTTCCCATCTACGTCTCGGCTTCCCAAAAGGTCTTTTTCCCTCCGGGTCTCCCAACTAACACTCTATATGCATTTCTGGATTTGCCCATACGTGCTACATGCCCTGCCCATCTCAAACGTCTGGATTTAATGTTCCTAATTATGTCAGGTGGAGAATACAATGTGTGCAGTTTGGGTTTATTATTATTAGTCTCCAGAAAAAAATACTAAACTTTAAAAAATAATGTCCAGGCTCAGATTAGCATGGGTTGACTGTTAAATCAATTATTAAAACATTTTCACAATACTCTGTCTCATGTCACTTAGCTATCCCCTCAACTAACCCACTAAACTTGTCACATAGGTATCTCGGCCTCGTGTCAATTAGGCCTAGTTATCCCTTCATCCGATTCCTAACGAAACGCAAATCAGATGTTAGTCCCATATAGCCTATGATGTGGGGAGATATCGAAGATTGGCCTCTAGATATACTGTTGAATATCTGTGGAACTTGCGTCCAAAAGCAGACAATCATTTTTAATGAAAATTGAGTTTGATATCATTTTAGTATAATTCGACTGAAAGGAATCAGATTTTTTAATTACTTTCAATCAAACACGGACAAAACCAGCACTAAAAAGGCTTATAAATTTCTGTTTGCATTCAAATGCGGACATTATGAAACACATTTTTTATTATTCGTTAATCTCCCTTTTTCAACCAAACACGAACATTTCCCATAGTTTACTTATGGGAAGCTATAGTAATCCATACAATCGCGAACTGTAAAATAATTCTATGGGGCGCGCTTCCGTAAAGGGGCAGTGGTATTTCCTCTTAAGGTTAGAGCCCAGTTTAGGCGTGTGTATATTAATCGAAAATTAGGAGCTAGAAAATAATGAGAATAGGACGCATGTTTATGACATTTTTTTTTTCGATTAATACACACACACACACCTAAACTGGGCTCTAGCCTTAGAGAAATGTCACTGCTCCTGTATGGATGCGCGCCCCGAAAAATTTGGGAGATACATGAATGTCTGATAAATCACTTTCTTCGTACAAGCATATAAACATTGAATGTTCGAAAATGATGAATAAGAACAAGAATAGGAATTGTGTACTGACTTGGAGATTGGGAGTGGAATGAGATTTTAGAATTGATACTGTATGGAGTATTTTTAACATGCTGCTCAGTGGATTTGGTTTGCTTAGGAACCTTTACAAAAAAATTTTCCGGTATTAGTTAAAACATTTTCAGTACTGGTATATTTGGCAAAATGAAAAAATGTAAAGGGTTTTCACAGTAAAAATTATGACCTAATTTTGATTTATAAATATTATAGACCTATTTGCAATATTTCATTCAAAATGTAAATCATGTAACAATCCATTACTGTGAAGTGAAACGAGCAGGCCCAGATTCAAATCCTGGTTGGGGCAAGTTTCTTAGTTGAGATTATTTCAGAGATTTTTCCTCAACCAATTGAATAAAAATTTCTGTATAACTTTCGGCGTTGGATCTCTAACTCATTTCACAATCATTCACACTCTTTGACTCCACATTACACCACACAAACACACCCTCATTGGAAACAAAACAAGAGACGCCAAGACCAACAACGACAAGTTCTGAGGATGACCCATAATAGATCGAAACATGTAAACCAGGTACGATAGAATTTAACACAAGAAAGTCATATAATATATATTCCGAAGTGATACAATGTTAAAAGTTGTGTAATCAAGATGTATCACAATCATAATTACACTTCCCCTCTTTCAGCATGAGTTATGTAAAGATTTCTAGTAGGCCTATGACATAATCCTCCCATTTGTCTGAACACATAAAACACAGTCAAAATTTATTTTATACGAATTCTGTTCATAAAATAATGATTTAAAGTCGTCAGAATAATATAAACTTGCCACAAACCTAAAAGAGCAGCCAATGCTATACATCCATAGCAACATGGTGCACATAGAGCTCTACATGGAGGCCTTCTACCAACATCACCGTGTAATTGATTAGGCTTCGTTTTTCGTCTTGGGGCCATGAGAGGTCGTTTAACCCCTCTTTCTTCATCAACCTTAAACCCATTCCTTCCGTCACGAATAAACACTTCATCTTCGACATCATCACTGACATCTTCATCATCAAAACTGTCTCTGACAGCTAGTTTCGATGCTGCGTATGACATGGTACAGTAGTGTGTCCTTCTTATACTACTACTTTAAACCATCGCAAGTGAAGATTCAACAATATGTGAAATGATATACAAAAATGGAAACTGATTACTTCCACACCATATTGCAGACAACCATTTTGAAACTTTTTTTGGTTCTGTAACTGTGCATTTTTTTTTACAGCGCTTCATGCAGCGCTGCAGCAAAGAGGGTCGAAAAAAGAACTCAATTCTGCCAGCTGACTGTATGGCTGCTGTTATTACAGTATTAAATTTAAACTTAAAAGAACCGAACATCTTTAAAAATAGTTTTGACTTCAATGATAATGACATGGAATTATTATCATTAATAGGCAGTTTTAACAATAATTAACTTTGCAAAAGATTAAAACACGCATTCCGCCATAATGAATTGAGCAGCAAACTTGTAAACAATGTTAGGATATGCTGTATGGTTGCTGCAGCGCTTCACGTTTCTCTTAAAAATAACACGCATTCCACTGAAAGTGTCAAACAGCAGTTGCAACAACTGTGTAAGAATTTATTACCACGGTCTAGTATATACAGTCGCGAAGCTCAATACGTAGTAAATATGCAAACATTAGGTAGTTGCTCACCACTAGGATCGCTGATATCGCCTCATTCAGGCAATGCAAAATAGTACCGTCACAGTCTATTGTTTCTAGCACCCTCAAAACTCAAGCTGTGACCGTATATAGTAGACTATGGTATTACCCTTAATGAGAGTAACTAGAATGGTAGGCCAAGACCATAGTCCTAGATCATCTACAATAATCAAGCTGCATCTACAGGTTCAATTTTCCATGCGAGTACGCATTGACTCTGGGCAGTATATTGAAAGAATTAAGTTGAAAACTCAGTTTCCGGTTCCCACGGTGCTTGTTTCTGCGATGGATTGCATGCTGGGAGTCCTGATGACAGCCTTAAACTATAAAACGTCTTTGATGACAGCTTTGCACAAGGCTTCTATCTTGAGCTTTGCATGCTTGTACTCATGATTACGTTATACCACTTACTTACTGGCTTTTAAGGAACCCGGAGGTTCATTGCCGCCCTCACATAAGCCCTCCATTGGTCCTTATCCTGAGCAAGATTAATCCAGTCTCTACCATCATATCCCACCTCCCTCAAATCCATTTTAATACTATCTTCTCATCTACGTCTCGGCCTCCCCAAAGGTATTTTTCCCTCCGGCCTCCCAACTAACACTCTATATGCATTTCTGGATTCGCCCATACGTGCTACATGCCCTGCCCATCTAAAACGTCTAAATTTAATGTTCCTAATTATGTCAGGTGAAGGATACAATGCGTGCAGCTCTGCGTTGTGTAACTTTCTCCATTCTCCTGTAACTTCATCCCTCTTAGCCCCAAATATTTTCCTAAGAACCTTATTCTCAAACACTCTCAATCTCTGTTCCTCTCTCAAAGTGAGAGTCCAAGTTTCACAGCCATACAGAACAACCGGTAATAGAAATGTTTTATAAATTCTAACTTTCAGATTTTTTGACAGCAAACTAGATGACAAAAGCTTCTCAATCGAATAATAACAGGGATTTCCCACATTTATTCTGTGTTTAATTTCCTCCCGGATTACATTATACCCCTGTACATAAATACCATATGTCTACATTACAAAATTCAAAATTTCATCTGCCCTCCAATAACTGTGATAAAAATTGGACTCAGCAGGAAACCGCTTGTAATATCAGTTATTAGAATAATTTATACTTAATCTACATCAACATTCTCCCACACACCTTTTTATCCTTTCCAATAATAGTCACCTATTGAGAACTATAGCGGAACCACAGTATATACAGTCACGAAGCTCAATATGTAGTAAATATGGATCCATCGATAGTTGCTAACCACTAAGATCGCTAATATTGCCTCATTGCAGACAATGCGAAATAGAACCGGCACAGTCAATTGTTCCTAGCACCCTCACAACTCAAGCTTCGTGACTGTATTATTTTATATATATATATATATATATATATATATATATATATATATATATATATATATATATTGTGAATTTTATTTGTTACAACAATGTAATTTATTCGTCACAACAATAATTCCTTTCTACAATTCACCTTAAACGCTCTCGTCAACAATTGGATCTTCACTCAACAAAGTATTCGTTATAGCACTCCACCGACGACAATGACAGTTTACTTGGATTATTACGCACAACAATGAACTGTTAATCTTAACTAATATTTACAAAGCACTATTTACAAATCAGAACTACCAGTTCTCAGTTCACAGTTCTTCTATCTCAGTCACTCGAGTTCACGGTATCTCGAACCACAGACCTTCAGAGACAGTTCACTGTACTCGAACTCGGGTCCCTCCAACTGCGGTCCACTGCACTCGAACTCAGGTCCCTCCAACTGCGGTCCACTGCATTCGAACTCAGGCCTTCGGATGCTGACGCAGATGCGGACGCACACTCGAGTCGAACTCCGGCTGGCTTGCTTGCTCTGGCTTTCTCACTGACTGAATAACTGAAAACTCTGAAACTCTGTCTAGTTCGCTGGCGCCTGCTCTTTTATAGCAAAATCATAGTTGCGAGAACCTTCTACAGGTGTGTAGAGAATTATCTCAATATCTCTACATCGACAGACGTCTGGAATAATCGGGAAGGTCGTTCCACATCCACTGCGAAGCAGCTGCGCGAGCAGACTCGTCGCGTGACGTAATACACCCTCTCTCTCTTCTCTCCACCGCGCGACGTCACTCAATGTTCCGTGGAGCCCGTGCGATCTGCTTTCTTGCGGGACGCTGGTCGTGAGTTCGATTCTCACGTCGCTGTCACATTGCCCCCTCCTTAGGGCTGCTCGTCCCGGGCAGTCCCTTGGTAGGCTGCTAATCGGTCCAGATGCACCACCATCATCTTCCCTCGAGGTTGTCGCTGGATCCGGTACACCACGTCGTTGATCCGGGTCACCACGCGGTATAGTCCATCCCAGGCACGCTGCAGCTTTGGTGATTTCCCTTTGGTCCTGGTAGGTCGATACAGCCACACCAGGTCGCCCTCCTGGAATCCTGCAGAGTTGGCTAATCTGTCGTAGCGCACCTTCATCCTGTCGCTGGCCATCTTGAGGTGCTCTCTGGCCAGTTGGTGAATTCCATTCAACTTCTCGGTGAGTTCTGCCACATAGTCAGTCGCTGGCTGGTCGGCGCTGGGTGGCGTGCCAAACAGCAGATCACAGGGCAGGCGCAGCTCTCTCCCGAAGACCATGTTTGCCGGTGTCATCCCTGTTGTATCGTGGACCGAAGCTCTGTAGGCCAAGAGGAACAGTGGGACTCTGGCATCCCAGTCTCGTTGATGGTTGGACACCACCTTCCGCAGATGCTCTTCCACGGTTTTGATGTAGCGTTCCACCATACCATCGGACTGTGGGTGGAGGGGAGTGGTCCTGGTTTTATGCACCCCCAGACGCTCGAACAATTCTCCCATCAGGTTGGATTCGAAGTTGCGCCCCTGATCGCTATGCAATTCCCGGGGCACACCGAATCGGCAGATGAAGTTGTCAAGCAGCGCGTCGGCCACCGTCGAAGCCTCTTGGTTGGGAATCGCGTACACCTCTGGCCATTTTGTGAAGTAATCCATGGCGACTAGCAGGTAGCGGTTCCCGCGATCCGTGACCGGAAACGGTCCAGCAACGTCGATGGCGATCCTCTCAAAAGGAGCTCCCACGTTGTACTGCTGCATGGCTCCCCTGCTGCGGGTCCTTGGTCCGCGACTGGCTGCACAGGTGTCGCATCTTCGGCACCATTGTTCCGTGTCGGTCCTCTGATGCAACCAATAGAACCTCTGCCTTAACTTGTCCAGCGTCCTGTTGGCTCCCAGGTGGCCTCCAGTCACTCCAGCATGAGTCTCCTCCAGCACTTCCTTCACCTTGCTCCTGGGCAGGACAAGTTGTTCTATGCGGGTCCTTCCATCGGCCGACTCCCAAATCCTCTTCAGGATACCGTCCTTGACAGTGAAGGATTCCCACTGGGCCCAGTAGCTCTTGTAAGTGGTGCTACGGTTGGCGATATCGGCCCATACTGGTCTCTGGCCGGACTCCACATCACGCAGTAGCTGTCCAATGTTTGGGTCCTCCAGCTGCTCCCTCCTTATGGCGGCGTTATCCCATCCTGGGCTCGGCTGGGCGGCAATTGCTCTTACTGCGTGGGCGCCATCCCGCTCTTCTACTTTCAGGCAGTGTTTGCAGCCATCCGGGCACGGACGTCGTGACAGGGCATCAGCGTTGGAATGTTTCTTCCCTTGTCGGTGTTCAGAGGTGAAGTTGTACTCCTGCAGACGTTGAACCCAACGGGCGGTCTGCCCCTCCAGATTCTTGAAGCCCAATAGCCAGGTGAGTGCAGAATGGTCTGTCCTCAGATGGAATTCCTGGCCATACAAATATTTGTGGAAGTGCTTCAGGGCTTCCACAATGGCAAGAAGTTCTCTACGCGTCACACAGTAGTTTCTCTCAGCCTTGGATAGTGTTCGGCTGAAGTAGGCAATCACCCTCCCTTGCCCGTCCTGTTCCTGAGAGAGTACTCCGCCGATGCCTACGTTGCTAGCGTCCGTGTCGAGCGTGAACTTCCTTCCAGGGATGGGATATCCCAGTACAGGAGCAGTGCAGAGCGCCTCTTTCAGCGACTGGAAGGATGACTCCGCCTCGTCTGTCCACTGGAATTGTCGTTTCTCCTCGGTCAGCTGGGTTAGAGGCTTAGCGATGTTCGCGTACCCAGCTACGAACCTTCTGTAATAAGTGCAGAGGCCGAGAAAGCGGCGCAGCTCCTGCTTGTCCCTCGGTCTCGGCCATCCTCTGACGGCTTGTAGCTTCTCCGGGTCCGTGGCCACTCCGTTGGTCCCTACTACGTGTCCCAAGTAGTTGACCTTCTTCTGGAATAGATGACATTTCTTCGGGTTCAACTTCAGTCTGGCTTGTCGCAGTCTCTCGAACACTTTCCTCAGGTTCAACAGCAGTTCGCCGAAAGTCTTGCCCACCACGATGACGTCATCAAGGTACAGCAAACAGGTGTCGTATGTCAGGCCTCTCATTACGGACTCCATTAGTCTCTGGAATGTAGCCGGGGCGTTGCAGAGGCCGAACGGCATAACGGTGAACTGCCATAGTCCCTGGCCTGTAGAGAATGCCGTTTTCTCCTTATCCTCCGGATGTAGCGCCACCTGCCAGTATCCTGACTTGAGATCCACCGTCGAGAACCACTCTGCTCCGGCCAGGGTGTCCAAGGTGTCGTCAATTCGTGGAAGGGGAAAGCAGTCCTTCTTGGTGACGTCATTCAGTCTTCTGTAGTCCACGCAGAAGCGCAGGTCCCCATTCTTCTTCTTCACCAGCACCACAGGTGATGACCAAGGGCTGTCGGATTCCTCGATGACCCCTCTTGCTTTCATGTCCTCCAGTTGGTTGTCAATCTCCCTCTGTTTAGCTAGAGGGACGCGTCGAGGAGGTTGTCTGATTGGGCGAGCATTTCCGGTGTCGATGCGGTGCTGGACTTTCTCCGTTCTCCCGTAGTCATTTTCAGACAGACTGAACACGTCCTGAAATTCTGTCAGTAGATCGTGGACTTGTCTTCTTTCTCTTTTGCTTAAATTCGCCGGCAATTCTCGAGCCAGCTCTTTCAGTGATGGGTCTAAATCTGGACGTGGTCGGTGACACTCCTCGTTTTCTGCCAGCGACGTCACAGACACCACCGGCTCGACGTTACCTAGTACAGTTCCACTAGGCACCTCCTTGTCCCGATTGGTGACATTCAGGACCCTCACCGGTACCACCTTCTGATTCGGGAGTAAGGATCTGGCCACATAAACCCCATCTATCGGAGTTGTTTGCGAATCGAGGAGCAGGTTTCTCTTAGGTTTTCCGTCCAGTCTTGCCGTCACCACCATCTCGCAGCCTGCTGGGATTGTCACTTGATTCTCCAAGGTGAGTCTGCTGGCCATGGGTTGGTCTTCGACGTCTCTCAGGAACACTTCATCCTGACCAAAACGGAGGATACGGCGCCGGACGTCCACCGTTGCATCGAAGATCCGCATGGCGTCGAGTCCCAGGATGACGTCTTCAGTGATGTTGGCGACGAACACCCACATCTCCAGTCTCCTCTTTCCCAAGGTCAAGTCCAGGAAAACCTCTCTTTGGATGGGCAGGTTCTCGCCTGAGGCAGTACGTAGCTCATACCGGCGCAGCGGCGTCCTCCCAGGTAGTCCACGCACGACTTCCGGTCTGGCGATAGTGAGCGACGCCCCGGTGTCTACCAGTACTCTGCATGGGCGGCCTCTTATCCATCCGTCAGCAATCAGCCCATCGTCGCATCTTCTGTTAACCGTCTTCAAGATCAGCCGAGGGGATGGTGATGACGGCGCCGACGTGCCCCTCATCGCATCGGCCCCTTTTAGTTTTCCTGTTTGTGACCAGATCGGTCACAGTCCCTCCTCAGGTGTCCAGGCTCGCCGCAGGACCAGCAGGTAGGCACTCCTCGTCTTCGTCGCTCGGGTGATTTCGGTTGACGTTCCTCGACGTCGGCCGCCGCGACGCTCCTAATCCGGTGCGATGCCGAGACGTTCGCCGTCAACTTGGCTGCCTCCATCCTGAGGGCCGCCGCCAGAGCTGCATTGATGGTGCGATGCTCTGCCAGGAGTAGCTGTTGCTTTATTTCCGGGTCTCGAACTCCGCTGCCGAAGGTGTAGGCCGCCTCTCCAGCGATGAAGTCATTAGGTAGGCCCCTGAGCGCCTTATGGGCCAGTTGTTCCACCGCCATCGCGAATTCTTGCAGGGACTCGCCTGACTGTTGGACCCTCGTTTTCAGTTGGGTCCTGAATGCTGCAGCAAGTTGATGGTCACCATAACGTCCCTCCAAGGCCGCCATTATCTCAGCGGCTGTCCCACCTTCTGGAACGCTGTGAAGAATCTCCGACGCCTGTCCTTGAAGCGCGGTCAGCAGCT
Organism: Periplaneta americana; assembly: GCF_040183065.1. Lineage (NCBI taxonomy): Eukaryota > Metazoa > Arthropoda > Insecta > Blattodea > Blattidae > Periplaneta > Periplaneta americana. Next base: position 118,093,058 of record NC_091119.1, read on the forward strand.
GAGTAGTCTTCTCCGCTGGGGTCCACCCATTATGTGCTGCGGTGGCCTCGAACTGGCGACGGAATATCGCCCAAGACGTCGTACCGTCGAACTTCGGCGTCTTGACGTTGTGATGTCTGGCTGAAGGCGATGATTCCGCAGGGCCACTATATGGAGTCCTCAACTCTGTGGCCGCTTCTTGCATGGCACGTCGAACTTCCTCGGCAACTATCTGTTTATGTTCTCTAGCCTGGCGATCCACCAACGCGAGAATGTGCTTGTTTTCTTCAGCATGTCGGTCCATCACCTCACTCGTCTGCTCTTGACGACGCTCGAGATCGCGGATTTTTCCGTCGAAATGGTCTACCTCCTGTCTCAACTCGGCTACTGTCTCGTTTATAGTTGTAAAATTCTGGTTTAATTTATCCAGATCGGCCTTAAGTTCGTCTTTCACAATGGCGACAATTCCATCTACGTGGGCCGAAACACTTTCGATTTGTGTAGTGACGTCATCTTTCACTCCGCTTATGTCGCCTTTCACTCCGCTTATGTCACTTTTCATCTCTGTTTTCACTTCGCTTATGTCACTTTTCATCTCCGTTTTCACTTCACTTATGTCGCCCTTCACTTCACTTATGTCGCTTTTCATCTCCGTTTTCACATCACTTATGTCGTTCTTAACCTCACTGATGTGCTTGTTCATTTCTGCTTTCATTTCTGCGATGGCTTGCAGGATCTGCTGTAGGTTCTCCATTGTCGATAATATCCCGATTCTGACACCAGTGTTAATTTTATTAGTAACAACAATGTAATTTATTCGTCACAACAATAATTCCTTTCTACAATTCACCTTAAACGCTCTCGTCAACAATTGGATCTTCACTCAACAAAGTATTCGTTATAGCACTCCACCGACGACAATGACAGTTTACTTGGATTATTACGCACAACAATGAACTGTTAATCTTAACTAATATTTACAAAGCACTATTTACAAATCAGAACTACCAGTTCTCAGTTCACAGTTCTTCTATCTCAGTCACTCGAGTTCACGGTATCTCGAACCACAGACCTTCAGAGACAGTTCACTGTACTCGAACTCGGGTCCCTCCAACTGCGGTCCACTGCACTCGAACTCAGGTCCCTCCAACTGCGGTCCACTGCACTCGAACTCAGGCCTTCGGATGCTGACGCAGATGCGGACGCACACTCGAGTCGAACTCCGGCTGGCTTGCTTGCTCTGGCTTTCTCACTGACTGAATAACTGAAAACTCTGAAACTCTGTCTAGTTCGCTGGCGCCTGCTCTTTTATAGCAAAATCATAGTTGCGAGAACCTTCTACAGGTGTGTAGAGAATTATCTCAATATCTCTACATCGACAGACGTCTGGAATAATCGGGAAGGTCGTTCCACATCCACTGCGTAGCAGCTGCGCGCGCAGACTCGTCGCGTGACGTAATACACCCTCTCTCTCTTCTCTCCACCGCGCGACGTCACTCAATGTTCCGTGGAGCCCGTGCGATCTGCTTTCTTGCGGGACGCTGGTCGTGAGTTCGATTCTCACGTCGCTGTCACAATATATATAACACTAGACTGTGGCGGAATCATTTCAAAGTTTGTCAATTTGTTTTATCTTTGGTTCTGACTTTTCTTGTGGTTATAAAGTCAGTGGCGTATACTGGTTTAAGGGTCTGGGCTACCACTGACCCTATTATTACACAAAATATATTTTTAAATCCCTATAATAAAATTCCTTACCTATTTATATGTGAATTCCAGACGTCTTGATTGGGACGAAAATATTTTGATGACTTCGTCATTGAAATTACAGTTGGGCCGCTTGCGAAGTTTCTGTAGAAATGACTTTTCAATGGACATCAGTGCCAAGCCGGATAAACGTTCTTGTGTATGAGTTGATCTACAGTAGGATTTTATTCTCTTCAACGCAGAAAATGTTCTTTCTACCGATGCTGACGTAGCTGGTATTGTCACAATTAATGTTGCCAATTTAAGGACTGCAGGAATAACTTGGTTCAGCTGGTTTTCATATATGGCAGATAATATTTCATGGATAGGTTTGTTCGAAAAATCAAAGACTTCTGCTGAATATATTACACTTAATTCATTTTTCAAACGTACTTGATCAAAGTGACTGTTATAGGACTGAAATAATTTGTTTAGTGCCTCATTCGGAAAATTTTCTCTATAAGCAGAAAATTTTTGAGAATCTGGAAGATGTGTGAACTGAAGCTTTCCATAATCAGAAAATCTGTCAGTAATTTCCATGTGCATACGATCTAGTATGCTGTAGTACAGCTGCCTGTATTTCAATTCATCATCTCCTTTTCTTCGCTTTAATGGTGGTTCCATTGTATTGGCTGAAGAATTTTCATTTTCCATATTACTCCATATGGATGGAAACCCACTACATCTGAACTCGGATATAGTATTTTTTAACTTTGATACCTCTTGCAAGCAGTATGCTATGTCTAGACTTTTTGTCTGAAGAATATTGTAGAGCACATCTGTATGTACGAACACTCTAGCATAGATTTCAAGAAGAAATATATTCTGAAACTGTGTGAAAAAATACAAATATCCTTGAGCCTGCACAATTACATCATCATCCCAGTTTTCTTCAGAGTCATTACAAATGATATTTTCAAAGAAAGCAGTCAGTTGTTCTCTGTATTCCTTTACTGTATTTACAAGCCGAGATGTAAAATTCCATCTAGTTGGTGCTACTTTTGGGAGTTTCTTTTTCATAAATTCCTTGAGTTTTTCTGATTTTTTAGGAGATGATGAGAAAAATGCAGCTAACCCGACAGTGTTTTGAAAAAAATGCGGCATTCTGGAATGGATAAAGTAGTTTGTTGCAAAACTAAATTGAGAACATGGCTGTAACAATGGACAAATAGTGCTTGAGGATACTTTTCTTGAACTTTTGTTTTTAAGCCATTAATATTTCCCGCCATAACTGAAGCACCATCGTATGTCTGTGCAATTAACTTATTGCCGACATTGTATTCGGCTATAACACCTTCCACATGCTGAAACAAAGCAGCAGCAGTTTTGCCCGAACTGACATTTGTGAATCCTATAAACCGTTCTTGAACATTGGCAGTACTGTCGAAGTATCTTAAAACAGTGGACAATTGACTCTGATTAGAGCAATCACTTGTTTCATCAACAACAATGGCCACAAAAGGTGCTTCTTCTATTTCAGATTTTATGTTCTTTATCATAACCCCACTTATAGCAAATATTAAGTCATTCTGAATTGCGGGAGAAGTACCAAAGAATACTGTTGAACTCTCAAGATGATTGGCCAGTAAATGGTCAAATTCACTTAAGGAACTTAAATATTCAATATAATTTCCTCTATTGTCTGATTCCACACTCTCATTATGACCCTGAAAAGCCAATTCTTGTTTTCCTAGAAAGCAGACTGCGTTAATAAGATGCAGTAAAACTCCCGATTTTTTTTCACAAGAGCATTGTGTTGGTTGATGTGTAGAGCTTTTTGCTTATCTAGCTGTAAATCAATTCTTGTCTTCCCAAAGTTTGCAAAGTTCATGCTACTACAAATATGAGCTTTTGATTTGTCGTGTTTTAGGACTGCCGTTCGAAGGGAGTTCATATTAGAAAACCTCTCTTTTGACCACACATTAGTTTCGCGGCTAAATAACAAACATGGCCAGCAAAATAGTTTAGACAATTTAGAACTACCACACAACCAATTCCACTTACCATATGATGTTGAAGTGAAATGGCGTGTGTACTCACGCTGTTTTTCTTTTACATCCATGGACAAATTTAACTCAGGAGTTGGTCTTTCCATTTTCACAATTTCAACATTCTCGTTGTTATGTACGACGGTTAAAAGGCACTTTTAATAAACCTTCTATTACACAGTCATTTTCAACACAAACCTCTCCAGAAACTTGTTCTACCATATTTTTCACAATATCACTTAATTGGGAAATTAAAAACTTAATAATTCACAATTAATATAACTCTTAGACACTCGAACAAATCACAAATTTAAAATACTGCACTGCAAGAACACAATGACAGTCATGAGCTAGCGTGCTAAGCGTATTGTTGCTTCGCGCCTGTGAAGAAACCGATCACGAGAGTGGCAACTCACCCGCCTACAGTGCACGATGGAAACAGAAGAGAGCGGGGGGATGGGCAGTTGTGTGACAGGACAGCGTACGCGGTACGGTCACAGGCTACCTCACGTAGCAAGCGGTTTCTCCAGCGATGCTGCCTTGACAACTTGTTTCTTTTCGAGAGCAGAGAGCGCATATAAATCTAACAATTACTTTAATTTTAATTACTGTGGTAAAACTAATACGGTAATACAAAATTATTACATTATGTTATATTATAAACTTTTTCTTTTGTAATTTCCTTGGGCTACCGCCGGTAGCCCCGGTAGTTCGCAAAATACGCCCCTGTATAAAGTTCACTCACACGATCAGAAAACTGGAGGTCCGATATCTTTGAACGTCAGTGTACAATTGCACAGAGTGAAGCCTAGATCTTACGATATAGGAATCCCAGAAATCCCTAATTTCCTGGAAGAGTCACATGTTTTTTTTTTTTTTGTTTCAGAACACAAAATCGCTAAGCATATATTTTTAGCAAAAATAGAAGAAACTGTCATCGATAAATCATAAGTTGTTTAAAAAAACGATTTTACCTTATTTTACCCCTAGTCCAATAAAAACGTTGCCCTACAATTATTTTCATAGGCTGAATCAATTGCTTACAGTTAATGCAACTTGTTCCTTAATGTAGCCTACATTATCAATGTTTCCCATTCTCTTCCTTCGCCAAATATTCATTAAGATGTCCTGATTTTGTTTACAGAAAGTGGAATCCCCTTGCATATGAAAATTGATGGGCCTTTCATTAAAGATGTTTTCCTATAGCATTTGTACAGTGCGTAATGAAATAGGCAATTAAAAAAATACGAAATGCTACCATGGTTATTGCATTATTATTCATGTTTGCGAATGTAAGTATTGTATGAAATAAAAGATTTCAAGAATATTGAAATTGATTTCTACTAATTGCTGATTGCAATTCTTTCTATTAGCACAGTACCTATGCAGATTAAAATTTATAGAAATACCGCTATTGTAAATAAAATCAAAGAATTCATAACCAACTGTCATGTAGCCAATACATATTGATGGCTCAGAAGTGATATCTCATATCCGTGAATTTCAAGGTGAATCAGAAAACTATTTTACAAATTATTTTCTCTCAAAATAGACAAACTTTTTTTATATGTTTCTACTAGTGGCATGCAGTACATGGAAGACGATGGAAGCATTGCTTGTCCTGTTCATAAGGTGAAAAAGAAATGTATTGCAGAAATTATTTTAATTGTAAAAACTATGAATTCTCAAATCTTGAAATATCACAAAATTCTTTCTCTGAGCACCTGTCCTGGTCGAGGTGCGTTCGTTATTCATATTTTATAGAGAAGAAATTACTGGAAACCATTCACAGTAATAAGGACGTCTATGTTCAGATTATTGATAATTTTGCTGCTAATTGCTTTGGTCTTCAAATATAGTTAGGTGAGTTGGCTGCTATCAGTTTTGTACTATAGGCCTATACCCTAGGTATATAAAAATTTGTATTATTGCTTCCTTCACATAAAATTGCGCTGCACACTATTGGTTTCTACTTTGCAAAATCTTCTATTCGAGGACAAAATATTAGTTACAGATAACTGCCCAATTTTGCGAACATGACATAGTTACCATACTCTAAATAATAATAATAATAATAATAATAATAATAATAATAATAATAATAATAATAATAATAATAATAATAATAATAATAATAATAATATTAATAATAATAATAATAATAATTTTATTTATTTATTTATTCATTCATTCATTCATTCATTCATTCATTCATTCATTCATTCATTTATTTATTTATTTATTTATTTATTTATAATATTAATGTGCGAAACAACAGCACAAGGCCAATTACAGTTTAGCACAAGGTACAAGACGAAACAAAAGAACAAATGATGATGAGAATGAATGATAGAAAATGGCAGTGAGATGAAAATACAATCAATATAATAGTCTACATTACTCAATTGACCAAATGCAACAAAATGAATAGCACAAATAATAATTATTGAAATTAGTTCAGTGAGATAATTAAAATAATGGCAATTAAATAAAATGTATTACAAATGAATTAATGAAATCATACAAGTGAAGACAGGAATCATATAAGTAATATTGTAAAGTTATGCAAATGACGAGAATAGTATGATACATATCTAACAATGGCATAAATAATAAAACTGACATAAAACTCGAAAAGTATATACTACACATTAAATGGATCCAAGTTCAATCCATGCAAATTAGCATATTTAATACAGCTGCAGACCGGAGACAGAGATTTAGAATTCCTATTATAAAACATTTTATGAAATCTTAAACCCTTAGCAGGAATACGAAGACTGATATTGCTTATGAAGGATTCACAATCAATATCACCCTTAATGACTTTACAAAAAAATAAATAATCAAGATCCTGATGTCTGGCAAACAAACTACCGCAATTGAAATATTTGCAATTAATCTCATAGTTATAATCGGAATTTGGTAAAAATCTATAAGAACACAAGGAAATAAATTTTCTTTGAATATTCTCCAATTTAGCCGAGTCAGTGGAAGTAATGGAGTTCCATACAACAGATGCATATTCAAGCTTGGATCTAACCAATGTATAGTATAAAATTAATAAACACATAGGAGTAGAAAAAGAATAAGTTATAGATCTAATTAGACCAAGCATTCTTAATGAATGGGTATAAATATATTGCACATGATCATGGAAATATAATTTTGAATCAAGTAAGACACCATGATCTCTAATACAATCTTTCTTGGTAATTACGACATTACTAAGAGAATAATTAAATTTTTGGGAAGTAGTTTTCCGTGAGAAGGAAATAACAAAAGTTTTGGATTAATTAATTTTCATTCCAGTTTCAACAGACCATTGTGAAATTGAATTAATGTCATTTTGAAGAATTTGACAATCAACCGAACTATTAATTTTACGAAAGATTTTGAGATCAACTGCAAATAAAAGGCAGCTAGAACTTATTCTTTTACTTATATCATTTATAAATAATAAAAATAAGAGAGGTTCCAATGTAGACCCTTGAGGAACTCCACATAAACTATTAAATGGAACCGAGAGAGAATTACCTAGTCGAACATTAGATTGTCTATCTGTTAAATAATTTTCAAACCAATTGACATAGTTAGTGGAGAGACCAAAATTACTTAATTTATTTAATAAAATTTTGTGAGGAACAACATCAAATGCTTTGCTAAAATCAAAATAAATTGAGTCAATTTGACCTTGATTTTCAACAGCAGGCATTATGAGATTGAGATAGGAAACTAAATTAGTAGTAGTAGATTTCCCTCTAGTAAATCCATGTTGGGCCGAATTGATTTCATTTTTGACATAAAATGAAATGTGTTTGTGAATAATTTTTTCAAAAATTTTAGAAAAATTGTTTAGGATGGAAATGGGTCTATAATTAGTAACACTGTTTTTATTACCATTCTTAAAAACTGGAATAATGGATGCTTCCTTCCAAAGTGATGGATAAATTCCTATTTTTAAACTAAGATTGAATAAAAAAGTTATAACGAGTATGAGAATATTAGAGCAACCCTTGATTATAAAATTAGGAATGCTGTCAGTACCTTTAGATTTATTAGGCTTTAGTTTTTTAATGGCTTTAGTTACATCATCGAATGTAATTTTAGGCAGGGGCGAACAGTCAGTAATATTAGAATCATAAGTAATGAAATTAGAGTTACAATTTTGTTGAACAGATTTAAATTGACTAGCAAAAGCATTTGCAATTTCTTTTTCATCTGTGATGTGAATGCCATTTATTATTAATTCTGTGGGATTGCTATTAGTTTTTCGAAAAGTTTGTACATATTTCCAAAATTTATTTGGTTCATGCTTTAGGTTATGATCAATTGATTGTAACCAATTGAATTTATCGGATTTAATCATGGCTTTGACTTGTTTTCTAAAACTAGAAAAAATTTGATAATGAAGATCAGTTTTATATTTTTTGTAATTTTTATGAGCTTTATTTTTTTTCTTAATAAGCTGACGTAATTCGTTTGGATAGTGCGATTTTTTAACAAAAAGCCCACAAAGAGATATAGCATTGCTTATAATTTGAGACAAGGAATTTGCAGCAGTGTTTACATCAGCAGTCTGATATATGCTAGTCCAATCATAATAGTATAGAATGGAATAAAGATTCAGATAATCATCTTGAGAATAATTTAAATATGAACTGACTTGACAGTAACGATAAATTTACTTCAATATAAATAGAGATAGATGGATGATAAATATCCTCTAAAGCTAGAGAGTGATCGGCAAGTTTAACTATACTGTTATTAATATTAGTAAAAACCAAATCAAGAAGATTTTTACTTGTAACGGTAGAGTTAAATTGATTTAATCCAAGAAGGCAGGACGAGGAATATAAATCCTTAGCCTTAATTTTAGAGTAATAATGAGTGTCATTAAGATTAGCACCAGTTGACCAGTTCATACCCAGAGTATTAAAATCACCAAGGATTACTATTCTAAAATTATGAGTGTCAAGATTTTTTTCAAGAAAATTAAGATAAGATTTTAAGTGATTGTGATTTGTATCTGGAGAGAAATAATGGTTGCCGATTAACAGATTAAAACCATCAGCCATTCTAATTTCAACCCAAATGCATTCACTAATAATTTCTAAGTCAAAACGCCTTTTTGTGAAAGGTAACTGGTTGCTAATTGCTGTTAGGACACCACCACCTCTTTTTTTGTTAGTGTCTTCAAACAGTCTATCTGCACGAAACACAGTATAATTATTAGGAAATAAATTTGAATTAATAACTGACTCAGATAACCATGTTTCAGTGAGACAGATAATGAGATCATTATTACTCACTATATTTTGAAAAATTTCATCAACTTTAGTATAAAGTCCACGAACATTTTGGTAGAAAATCTCAAGATGATTAATAGAACTGAACATTGAAAATGAAAGCGAGCAAGACTAAGACTAAGAGGCATTTCCCTGAGAATCAACGGAGTTCGAATTTGCAGAATGCGTAAAATGCTGCTCAGGCTTTAGTTTACCATAAAAAGGTGCAATTAGGCAACCTGCAGGCCAAACTTCAGGATTGTTAATGGAATCAAAATCCCTCACATCAACAGTGATGTGGAAGGATGAATATGTTTGAAATTTAGTTTTTAGTTTGGTTACAGCAAGAGACCTTAGCTGAAGTTGATTCTTCAGAGTCCTCTATATTGTTTGTGTTGACTTTGGAACTAAATCTCGAAACAATAGAGATTTAGTTTTTATTCTCTCAGGGGCCATTTCAATGTTGCTCGTAGCCAATGTTCCAACTTTGGGTTCTCTTTTTTTATATTTCTTACGAGAAACTAATTGAAAACCATCGGGTTCGTTGGCAGAAGTTGAAGCATTGGCCTGATTCAGTTCAAGATTGTTATGTCTAACTGCAACAGGAGGAGTTGTAGACACAGACTTCCTTATTGCTGATGCATCAGAATGACAAGTATGTGGATTGTCAGCAGCTTTGTTGTCTGACACAACCTTACTGTATGACTTCTTAATGGGGTCATTAGATCGAACAGAATTAGTAGAATTAATTTTATTAGAGATTAAAGGGCAGCCACCCTTAGACAATAATTCCGACAATTGCTCTTTGAGAACAAAATTTTCGCTCTTCAGCTCGTTCATGTCTTTCTCCAGATTCTTTACATAAACCAATATATCACTCACCATGTCCAATAGCGAGACACTATTAAGTCTTACTGTTTCTATTTGAACTGCAAGCCCATCGTATGACGATGGAAAGTTCGGCAGAACCAATTCACGGGTAGGTCAGATCACCTTTTTCTTCCCAGGTTGAGTGGATCGCATTGGTGTGTTGTCTCCTTGCGAAGATTTCAAAACACGCATTTCCGGCACTTATAAGTAGAACTTCCACTTTACATGAAAATGTCGAATTCTGCTTCGCCAATGTTAAGGCAATCAAGATGAAATCGAAGACCACAGGGTCTCGCACATTTAAGGAACTTCTGTCTTCCAAAGAAGGCTGAATTACAAATCGTATAGATATCCTTGCTTGGCGCCATAGCATAATAATGATAATAATAATGATAATGATAATGATAATTATAATGATGATGATGATGATAATGATAATAATGATAATAATAATAACAATAATAATACTAATAATAATAATAACAATAATAACAACAATAATAACAATAATAAAAATAATAACAATAATAATAACGATAATAACAATAATAATAATAATAATAATAATAATAATAATAATAATAATAATAATAATGTGATTAAACAAATGACCATTTTTGTAGATATGAAGTATTACTTCTTTGCCATCGATATATTATTTAGGTAAATTATTATTTCACTTCTGTTTCTTCATGGTGTAAACTACAAAAATGCAATATGTATTAGTAGGAGGATCGTTTCGACGAAAATATACCATCATCTTCAGCTCTTTGTCTTGACTGATATTTATTATTTCATAATATAATAGTTTCCAGATTAATAATAGTTGCACAGCATATGATAATACAATACTCAAAAAGTCAATACGACAAGGATGATACTGATGGTTACACTATGGCTCAGCATATTATTTATTTAGCTACTGCATTTATTTGAATAATTTCAAGGGAAAAATTGTTCCGGGGCCGGGTATCGATCCCGGGACCTCTGGTTGAACGTACCAGCACTCTGCCAACTGAGCTACTCGGGAACTCTACCCGACACCGTCTCAACTTTTCCCTTTATATCCACACAACTCGCTTGGGCTGACGAAATGCCAGAGACCCACATCGAGTGCACACAATCTCTGTATGACTTGGAATTGTGGTTTTCTGTTAACGTACACAGTGACTAGATTTGCATTTATTTGTTTACTTGTCCATTTATTTATCTGTCTGTTTGTCTGCTTACCTACAAACTATTTATTCCTACCCATGTATAGACCCAAAAGCAGTGGCGATTCCTCCATGAAGGATATGATAATCCTACAGTTTAATTTCGTGCTTCTGAGGATAGAAAACATTTTAATTACAGATTTTGATTTTCAATGCGTCCCAACGTAATAATTTCCTTTAAGCTTTCACTTTCTGTCGTGAGTTGTCGCCACTGCACAGCACAGAAATAATTTCTGAGGAACCATCCAAATATCTTACAGCAAATGGTTTTTCCTAGCTGTTATGGGACAGGGGAGAGTGCGGAGGGAGGGGTATGGCTTGAGTTTAACCGTGTTTGAGGATATGACTGCATATCCTAATACTATGATCCTTCTTTCTGGGTGATGGAGCCCTCTCAGAGACTACAATAAGAATTTTCATGTACCCTTACAGCCTTCTTAAATGCAGTTCATTGGTCATTTTAAAAGAATAGAATAAACGAAATAATAAATCATTTAAAATGATATAATATAAAACATAAAATGAATAAAAAACAAAATTACATAAAGATAAATAAAATAAGCTATAATAAACACAAGAATTAAAAGGACTTTCAGATTACAGGACAGCCGAAAGAATATCTGAAGTTGTATTTGATCATTTAGAAGAATTTAACTATAGCAAGAAATTAATTGCACAAACTTACGACGGAGCATCGGTAAATATCTGGCTTAGAATGGCTTAGGAGCTATCTTCGCAACTAAAAATGGGAGGAGAATCGAACTTCACTACAAATAAATTGCCAATTCCAGAATGGTGAGTCAAAGACTAACATAGGCCTACATGTATTGATTTTGCATGATCTATTATTATTATTATTATTATTACTAATATTATATTATTACTATTATTATTAATATTAGTTTCTGTCTTGGTCATCAGTTATCAATCTCATATCCTACATACAAAAAATATCACGAGTCGCCACTGCCCAAAAGCAAAATTTGGGCCACCCAAATTTTCCAAGTTCCAGTTATAACCAGGGATCGGAAGTTTTCACGCAAGTCTCATATCTACTGGATTGGTGGATAAGTTCGTAGCATAAATAAATACTTGGCTGCTATGGAAACATGGACAGCAGATGAATGAAAGTACAGAAAAATGCTACGAACTTACACACCAATCCAATATATGCTTGTGATTACAAATTATCAACTTTCGAATACTCTAAACATAATTTTAAGTGGCATATAATTGCATATTTTGGCCATTTTTATAAATGCATTATATTTTCAACATTTTAATGCCTTTATGGCATAATTATGAGTTTATAACATTTTATAATTTATTTTTCTCTCTGAAAAAAGAATTGTCCCAGCAGATTATCTCATGCAGTTGAATAATTCCAGCATAGATGCTAACATGGATAGAATCCTTCCTGCGTTAAAGATCCTGTAGAGTGAAATATGGAAACAGCTTGTCAAAATCGAAAATTCTATAAACAGGAGTTTCACAAGGTGCTGTATCCAGCTGCACTCTCTTCAACATCTATGTGAATGATCTTATCACAGAACTAAATACAAAACCAGGGATTAGATGCCTATTAAATGCAGATGACCTGGTTTTCTGGGTGGAAATCACAAAATACAATACTGAAGTCAAATCCGAACAAACAGTGAACAAGGATCTAGACAGTCTTCAGCACTGGTATAACAAAAACAATATGAGTGTAAATTTATTGAAAACACAATTCCAAACCTTCTCTTTAGTATATGAAAGAGCCTGCCCGAAAATATAAAGACACCCTCATCACATAGGCGAATGCTTTTACCTATCTTGGTATTACCTTTGATAATAAACTCTCCTGAAAGGTCATGCTGCTAAATGCCTGAACATCATCAAACCACTATCTGGAAGCAAATGGGGTTGCAATCATTATACTTTATCATTCATATGGGAGTGAAAACCATCCCCATTGATAGCATGCTTCTGCTCACAGGTATGAAACTTTTTAGGAAAACCCTGGAAGAAAGAGCCATCCTACTCGATGTCATAGCTTGGAGAATGATTTCATCACATTTCGTAATTGGTTGTTTAAGCATGTCTCTCGCAGAAATGCTGGAATTATTCAACTGCATGAGATAACGTGCTGGGACGATTTTTTTTTTCGTAGAGAAAAAAAAAATATTTATTTAGGCTATCTCATAGCTAGTAATTAGCTAACATAAGAACTTTTACAAAAACATTAAACAGAACTATAATAAAATCAACATCTTCGCTCATGCTTCACAATACCGATTTCTGGGTCTGTACCAATGTACCTATTTATCTATGTATATATTTATCTACAGTATTATTTATTTATTCATTCTGTCGGAGTTATGGCCATCAGTCCTTCTCTTCCATTCAGCCAGAAACAAAAGAATACAGTAATGTACAAATAAATTAATAATTATAAAATACAATATTAAAAGTAAAACCAATCAAAAACTCGATATTAAAATATTGTAACTTTTTATACTGAACAACAATGTAATTTTATTATTTCAACAATAGGATTTGCTCTCCACACAGCAACACAGTATTCGTTATTGCACTCCACAGACGACAATGACAATTTACTTGGATTATTGAGAACAACAATGAACTGTTAATCTTTACTAATGTTCACAAAGCACTATTTACAAATCAGAACTGTCAGTTCTCAGTTCACAGTTCTTCTAGCTCAGTCACTTGAGTTCACATATCTCGAACCCCAGACCTTAGAGACAGTCCACTGAACTCCGAACTCAGGTCCCTCCAACTGCGGTCCACTGCACTCGAACTCAGGTCTTCGGATGCTCACACAGTTGTGGATACAACTCAAGTCGAATTTCGGTCCCAAAGCTGGCTTCACTGCTACCCAAGACTGGTTGGCTTGCTGTCCACTGACTTTAACACTGCCTTACTGACTGTCTGACTGACTTCACTTGCGTCTTCTCTTTTATAACCAAACCATAGTTTCTGGAGAGTTCGCGATCTCGAATAATCCCGATATCTCCTGTCTCTGCCGCGGTCGCTCCCTCTCCTCTCTCCTCTCCACTATAGCACATGCCCCAGGAAGCAGATGCGCGCGCAACCCGCCCAAACACGGCCGACTTAGCCCTTCCTCCGTCGGTCGTGAGATCGAATCTCACATGGCCGTCACAATATTTAAAGCTAATTAAATAATTCTCTGAAAACATTACAAACAGTCAAGACAATTAGATACAAATTAAATAAAAATACAAAATAAAATTAAAAATACATGCTAATTAATTATTTCTCGAAGAACATTACAGCTAAGGATGAAATTACTCGTAGTAAATGAAATTCTGTAATGGTTCAAATTGACAATACAAAGTAATATTGGATGTTAATTATATCTATAACCAGTGCTTTTTTTTTCTGGCGAAACATGCCGGAACAGTTTTTCATAATAAAACAGAGAAATGTGTTAATAATTTAATAATTATGTTTTTAACATAATTTTTCTTTGAGCTCAGCTCAAGTCTTGAAAGTCGTAAAGTTGGAAGAAAAGGAGGTTAAAATCGACAAAATTTCCGTGCACTGAATAGTAATCATCTTCCTATCTGCTATAATATATTCTACACAGAGTTCCTTAACATTTATCTTCAGAAGAAAAGCACTGTGTATAACATTCAAGGAATATTATAAAGCAGTAAGATTACAATTTAACATGGAGGTATATTGGAAATACAGATTCATTAAATTGTAATCAATGAAGTATTTAGAGATTTAGTAATTAAAATGTAACATACAGAGAACATGTAGGCATCTTCAAATTCGTTGAGTTATCAATAAAAAAAATGACAATGTAACACCACAATTAACTGCCTATGTGCTAATACTATACTGAGAGATGTGTAATGTGAAATGAATGCTGAGAAATGTGCGAGCGAGGTGAGAGAGCATTGGCCACACCTGCGCCCAGAAATGTGTAATGTGAACCAAAGAGTACAGAAAAGAGTTACTATATAGCTGCCAGTGTCGTGTGGTAGCCTTCTTGGTCGCATTTGGTTTTATGGTGTAGCTATGTTGTTTCTAGTTTTTAGAGTAATATTTTGATAAATTTTAGTATATAAACCTGTGAGATGTATGGTAGAGGAAATAAGGAGTCCAAGAAGTCACCTGGAATAACCTACGGCATCCCTAATCTATCATGGTATGTATAAGAGACTAATGACATGTATGTAAATCTCGTCTGTAGTTTATTAATATTTAAATTTAACTTGTATTACAGCTTTCTAAAGGATCCTGAATTTAAAGCTGTTTCAACACCTCCTGTTGTCGTTGCAGCACATGAGCAGTCTGTTTCAGTCACTTCAGGGAGGAGGAAATGGATCGCACAGCTTTAGCATACATCTATCAGAAAGAATAGTGTGCTGTCTATATTTGCAGCCTGAAGAACCAAAGTTTAGGAGTAAATGTCCAGCAATTATATTGGCTGCTAATTGTACTGCTAATGTGCCAGGCCGAATTATATTTCTAATTGTTTCAATACATACTATAAATGGTATTAGAATTAGTGGGGTTCCTTGTGGAACAAGATGGGCAAATATATAGTTGGATGAGCATTACACTAATAGTTAACCATAATAATACTGGTATTTCTATTCGCTACTGTGCATAAAGTAGACCCATTATGTTACTGATATAAATTATTATTTTCAGGAAAGAAGAGCAGCAAAATGGAAGTATGCTGAAATGCTTTTCTCGTGCTCTCTCTCTCTCTTTACTGTGACAGTTGTACATGAATAGGACTCCACTATGTCATTGGAAGCTGATACTGAAAATAAAATTCAGGTTCTGTCCAAAAATAAGGAACTTATGGAAAGAATTGTTTTGTGTACAAAAAGAAGATTAAGACATTGCAACAGTGTAAATGGCGAGTGGTGAAATGAGTTGTGATTTGAAAGATGTGTTGGAAAATCTGAAACAGAAAATATTGTTTGAATATGAGTTTTGTCATATTATGTCATATGTTACATTCCATTTCAAAGACTTTTGTATCTCTTCTCAAGAGACATATTAAAGGTTAAAGACATAAAAAAAAAAATGTGATGAAAACTTTGTTAAAGAATAATTTGATACAGGTCTTCCTCATCCTCGGACTCTATACAAATGATACAGTATCGTAAATATGGTTGATTTTACAGATAAATGAGACATTCATATGCTGAGCATAATATAAATAAAAATGTTGTTGTTGTTGTTGTTGTCTAGTGCCTTGCATCTGGCAATGAAGCCATTATCAATCGTGCTTTCCAATACTTTTGAACTGCAGTTTCTTCTGATCTTAATGCTTCACAGGTCTTCAAGTGATCTTCATTCATTTCTGCTGGATCATTACACAGGACACATATTGGTGAAGCTGAGATACCTATTCTAGCTAGGTCCGAAGGACCCGTTGACCAACGACAGGTGCGGTCCCCCTTGCATAATGGGGGTTTAAGTCGGGTGATGTAACTGCCACATTGTAAAAACTGGTGCCCGTTAAGAAAACAATTAAATGAAAGCCACAACATACATGAGTATGAGTCCTAAAGATAAATATTCCGGAGTTAAAACTGTCCCCCAATCGGATCTCTGGGTGGGGACATCTTTAGGCAAATCTCACCATACCAATTCCAATACTTTAAGAATTCTACAGTGGAATGCAGGAGGCATGTCACAGTCTAAATAAAAATGTTAATATTACGAAAAATTGTGTTTTTTCTGTGTTTATTAAGTTATAGCATATAGTTTGATCCTTAGAAATCATACAATTTCTTAATAAAAATATAGCAGTAGATCCAACCAAGAATCAACAGTTTAATAATACTAAAAAATGTAACTACTTCACATAATTTCATGGTGCAAAACATGGATTAATGAAGCTGAACTTTTGTTTGTTTTCTTTGAGAAGTTAAATTTTGATTGTTACTCCATTACCATGAAAAGGAAAAGATTTATATTACATAAAACTGCAATTAGTGTATTTGACATAGTCTTTGATGGAACTATGCATTTTCACTTTTTTTTCCACGGCCTTCAGTCATTATGACTATGTGGTCATAGCATAGGAAGTGATGGAGTTTCTTTCATGGTATCCAAGGATGTATTCTAGAAGACCCGGACTGGGGAGAAAACAATCAACATCGGCTCAGGATGACCGTTTTATTGTCTTACAAATGTTAAGAGACTGCTACATTACAGCTTTTGAGACACGAACTCAGGTCCAGAAGGTAAGATAAGTAAATTTAAGCTTGAGGACTGCACGCAGAAGACTGCATGAGTATGGCTTGAAAAGCAATGAGACCACTAAAAGGTCTTACATTGGAGCTATAACAGCGTTTAGTACATATTCTCTTCACACGTAATTATGTTAATTGGACACAGGCAGAGTGGAGACACGTCATGTGCAATGATGAACTAAGATTCGGATTACAATCACCAGATGGTCTTGAAAGAGTATGGAGAAGAATTTTAAATTATGGTTTATTTAACGACGCTCGCAACTGCCGAGGTTATATCAGCATCACCAGTGTGCCAGAATTTTGTCCCACAGGAGTTCTTTTACATGCCAGTAAATCTGACATGAGCCTGTCGCATTTACACACACTTAAATGCCATGGGCCTTGACCGGGATCGAACTCGCAACTTCAAGCACAGAAGACCAGCACTATACCGACTATGCTACCCAGGTCGACTATGGAGAAGATCGGAAAATGCAATTGCCCACTGTATCTTCGGTTCCCAAACCAGTAATGGTATGGGGAGGCATTTCGTATAAAGCTCATACAGAAATTGTGTATCGAGGGAGGTTCCTTGAATTGACGACAATATATCGATGAGATTCTGGATGAACATGTAGTCCCATGGGTACCATTTATTATCGAGAATTTCATGTTTATGCACAACAATGTTCCTCCTCATGCTGCAAGGTGTGTTAATGAATACCTTGATCAGGTCAGATGGAACAGAATGGAAACAGAAACAACCTGCTCAAAGTCCATGAATCCGATAGAGCATGGGTGGGATATGATAGATGAACACGTCATAAATCATCTACCTTCCCCAAATAACCTGCTGAACTCCAAAATACCTTGAAGGAAGTATGGGACATCAATCAGGGCAGCATCCAGATGCTCAACAATGGTACAAATTGCCAAATGGTAACTATTATCCATGCCAAGGGATGGTAATACACATTATTAGGAACAATATCATTACTAAAGAAACAATATTCTGTATTATTTTCCTCGTAAGGAATTACGAAAAACATGTCCTTTTCTTTCACACATTATAACAAAGGAAAATTTAAAAAATAAAGTCATCTGGTTTAAAACAATGTTTTTCAATATCCTGCAACATATTTGTTAGACCAATGTGGGATTGATATATAAATTGCAAACATTTTAAAATCAATACAAGAATGCTGAAAAAATAACTACTTGAAATTTGTTACATTATCTTTTAAGTTCTAGCTAAATTACCATAAGAATAATGTAATTAATTCTTGCTTTTAAGGAGGTTGGTTTAAGAAAAATTCCACTTTTAAAGAATACTTTGCAAGTGGATTTTGCGATCGTGAAGTCCGAAATATCATTCGAATTTCAATAACCAATAGTACCGGCATATTTTTTAGCATATCTCAATTGATAGTAATGCGGCAGCATTGTTGTTCTTTATAGTCTTGCTTTGCATTCTTTGCTCTCGCAAATTGTGTCGATCCTGTTTCAAATTTTTTTTGTTAGTTTATGCTGTTCATGCATCGTTATAATAGTGACTAAATGGAAGAAATTAACTATCAGGAAGAAAGTGAAAATAATAAGCAATATCGAGGTTAATCCTCAAATAACATCAACACATATGGCAAAAAAAAGCAGTTTGTCAACTACTTCATTATGGGGAATAATGAAGAAGAAAAACAAAATTTTCAATGTCGAGTTTCAGTGTGGTTTGGGTTCAACCAAATGGAAAAACATTCGTGCCTCACCATTTGAAGAGTCAGAAAATATTATAATGAGGAGATTTATTGTAAATAATTATTTTAGGCCTCATTAAATGATTATAATGTTTGGTACATAACACACATTAGTACTAGGTATTTTACCCTTTCCTTCCTATTTTATGTAAACCCTCTTTTAAGAAAAAAGTAATTCCTCAGACATTCGCTGAAAGAGGTTCTACTGTACATTATTGTATTATATTGGTAATAATAAAGGCTGCACTAAAAAATTAGAAATTAAAATGTTCAAAATAATAAGCATTCCCCTATTAATCCATGTTATGTACTGTGAATTAAAATTTATATCCTCTGGTGTGAAAGTGTCAGGCAAGTTATAAATGGGATCTATTCTAATGAAGTGGAGGGGAGGGGGGGGGTCATAGTTTTTTTTAACTATGTCAATATGACCATGCCAGATTTATGGAAGAAAATACAGTCTTTTAGAATTAAAAATTGATTTTCGATAAAAAAAATACTCAAAAGTTTAAAAATATCAAGGTTTTAACAAAGTCTAATATCATTGAAGTGTCAAATTTCGCCATGAGAGTAATGTTCCTGGTCAAATGTTCCAGGTCAGGACTAAGGGTTAGTTACAAAGACCTAAAATAATATCGTCATTTTACAAAGGTATTTAAATGCGCAACAGATATTTTACCTTCAACTCGAAGAGAGAGAGGGAGGAAGATAGAGGGACAGTGAGATGGGGGGGGGGGAGGAGAAAGGAAGGAGAGAAACGCAATATTCTAACAACATAGCAAGTTTTTATCTATCTTTCATAGTAAAAATTGAACTTCTGAAATAAGAATAACTAGTGGTTATTATCAGTTTCAAAAAACAGAAGCAGTTATGAAGGTATGTGATTTAATGAAGACTAATTTGGTTCTGTTATGGGAAAATCTTTACAAAGAATAGAGACACGATGACTTATGAAAGGTATTTTATTGGCAAGGTCAAATGAATAACAGTTCATCAAAATATTCGTAACAATAAATTATACATCAACCATGTTGAGGACATCAGCACATAAATTTTTGCCAATATGACGTTTACTTACATTTAAACGGCACCAGGAGGTTTTTAATAAGTTTAATGAATAGATCATCTCTTATACAAGTTCTTATGCTTTATAATCACTGGGATGAGACATTATTATGTTATGCCTATATTTATTCCGTGATGTGAGATTTCTGAAATGCAAATCAATATAACTATTATACAACACGCCACTGTAACATACTATGCTGGCAGTTATACCATTATGTGAAAGCTCTTTCACATGAAATTAATATAAATTACAATATCAGGTTTACATGTCACTCACTCCACTCACGTATGAAATCCCCCTTAAGCAAGGTACATTCCACTAAATGTATACAAAGATGTGTTCCTTTTGTAATGTACTATGATCTGTCATGAGTAACACTGCAGGTGTAAAGAAATCTTCGGTGATGGAGTGTGTTTCAGTAAGAGGCTGTTAGGATCCTAATGACACATTACACAACATAAAAAATCAGTAATAATTGTCCCTTCCTCTGCCTCCACGACCTCCTCCTCTTCCTCTGCCTCCGTAACCTCCTCTATCTTGGTAGCCACCTCTATCCTGGTAGCCACCTCCTCTATCTTGGTAGCCACCTCCTCTATCCTGGTAGCCACCTCCTCTATCTTGGTAGCCACCTCCTCTGTCTTGGTAGCCACCACCTCTATCTTGGTAGCCACCACTTCTATCTTGGTAACCACCTCCATAACCTCCACCCCTATTCTGGTAACTACCCCCACCACCCCTGTCCTGATAGCTGCTGCTGCCGCCGCCACCTCCTCCTCCTTGATTCCAGCCTCCTTGAACTCTGCCTCCTCGATCTCCACCCCCTCTGCCACCTTGGAAACCGCCTCCACCTCCTCCTCCTCTGCCACCACCACCACCACCAAACCCTCCACCGCCACCTGTAAATAAAATACATTACAAAGTTTAATATTATATCATAAATGTTTTAATATTACTAATATTACTGATAAAACCACCTCCTTCTCTAAAATAATTTTGTCTGAAGGAAAAAATTATGAGGACAATTCTTTAAAACCTTCAACTGTATTGAAGCTTATCACTTGACCTTAACAGAAAATTTTAGCATGAAAATTGTGAAAGTAATCAAACTGTTCCTTTCCTAATTGTAAAATCAATGTTATGATATTGGGCGAAACTTACAACATATAAAATGAGCTCTTAATATACTTTAAAGAGCGTTAGAAGAAAGCATTGTGTATAGAGTCCTGAGAATCAGATCTTTCAATTGTAATGTGATTTATTTTTAAATTCAATCATGGAGTTTCTTAAATTACATTTCACAAAATCTCTTCTTCCACTATTTAAAATTGCATTTCTACTATCATATAATTCATATGAACTACTTCCTTCAATCTAACATTCACTCATATACTGTACTCCTAAACTAAATTAAAATTAAATACTACTCCACTGACCCTAATAAAAAGAAAAGACATTCAAAATGCGTGAAAGAATATTTGTGCTTCAAATCTATGGCATATGAACTTGAAGGGTGTCATAGATCTAGCAATCTAGCATATCACAGAAATGAGGCATTGTCTAGTGAAAAAATACGGCCTTCTGCTATTATTTGAAGTCTTTCATGTAACTTATAAATGTTTTTACTGAAATTTGCTGTCACTTCTAAATGCTAAGCTTAATGGAACAGTGTCACAAATGCAGTAAGAGGAAATACAGACTTCACTGTGGAAAGCGGGTTTTTTTTTTTTTTTTTTTTTTTTTCAAGTATGGAAGCAGTCTTTTCAATGAGAACAGTAACAAAGCATTGCAAGTTCAAGAGCTAAAATAGACAAGTTGTCATGTCTCATTACCCTTAAACGACATTTCAACAAAGTCCATATTAAGAATTATGGAATAGGCAAACTTTCGGGTACGTTTATTATTACGAACTGTATATTGAATATTTATTTATATACTGTTAAATTAAGGACATCATTCGTTGTGTTCATTTCATATTGAAATGAATAGTGACATTTATATTAATTTCAAGGTTCATTACTTAAATGTTACAAATTTATGTTTCCGTAGGTGATGATAGGAGGAAAGTTTAGAAAATCTAAAGCAGCACAATCGTAATCCTTGAAACGACTTAACACATTACAAATACAATGACTTTATTACAATCCTTTTTGAAAATTGAAGTGCTGCCACTGATGGATCTTCCACACACAAAGAATGTCAACTCTACACAGAAGTCGATCATTCCCAATAGAAGTGAATTGAGGTTGAAGTCATATTTCCCCTACTTACGGATTCTGCAGCCCTGCTCTAGTACATGATATAACTCTCCACAGACACACATCATGCACAGCGTGGCCCAAAGTGATGTGCAACTTGAAAATGGGTCACAGTCCTGCCATCTATCCGCAATATGAGGAACCCGAATCACGTGAGTGAAGTGTATAGACATTGGATAAACACACACAATAATAATAATAATAATAATAATAATACTAATAATAATAATAATAATAATAATGATAATAATAATTCCCTCTTATGCACCAAAAGATCTGCCCTTGGGCAGAAAACTATGAATGAATTGGGGTGGCATTCATAACCTCAGCAATAGAATGAGGTGGTGTTCATTCTTATGTTCCATCATGTATATTAACTTCCTAGTTCAGAACAGATGTTTGTTTAGATGATCTGGAGAAGTAGGAACAGAGTTCTAATAATGTCATGAATATTTTAGACTATTTCTACACTATTTCTAACAAAATTCACCCTATGGGCATAACAATGAACAAATAATGCTTGCTTTAACTTGTGGTCGTAGACCATAAATCTGGGCTACCAACTTTTGTTTACACGTGTATACTTTTGTAAAATCTCAAAGACATACTCGGCTAATCACTTTTTGTTTGTTCACCAATACACTCATTACATCCTAGAAATTTTTCCTGAACTTCAACTTCTTTGTTGACATAGCACAATAATGTTGATTCTCGACATTTATTTGTAACATTGTCATCTTGTCAAATATAGGCCTAACTGCCACGAACCATTTCTATAACACAATTTATTAAGTTATTTTGTGTATCATTATTAGGTAGATCTGTGGAAATGGATGCAGTCTGGAAATAGACATCAAACTCCTTATCAGAGCTCTTAAATAAATAGTTTCACCAGTAGAAAATAGGCTTCCTTGATTCACAGAATTGATTGCCTCATTATGGCGATGGAATGAAGGTTCACTTTCTCTTATAAAACACTTCCCATCAATGACACAACTCAACATTGTTGCACACGAGTTCATGTTTTTCTTTGTTAATTCTATATTGATTACTCAAACTGAATTCTATTCCTGTGTTGCTAAACTGCTTTACAGCAATATGAGAAATCGCATGAGCCCTAAACAATTCATAACACCTATGGTCTAAACACTGCATTCTGTACAAAACACATGATATAGCAAACAGAGTAACTTAGAAAGTTTTCTATAACTACACAACCAGGAGATCATGTCGTCATTTTTTTTAAATAACATTTGCATTGCCTTGTCACTGAAACATGGATGCTGAGTAATGAAACTGGTTGTCGTTCTGATATAATTTTGAATTTTTCAATGTAATCTCCAATACTGAAAAGCCTTACAACTAATAAATCTTCAACTACGCATTTGGACTTGTGGTATTACTTTAATTTCACAAAGCCATTACGCTATTAATTAAAAAAAAATCACAGTATAAATTCACCAAAGCAGTCTCGCTGAAATGCTTACATGAACCATGATGAGCACTCACATGTTCCACTCAATTTTCACACTCTCCAAACTAGCCAACTACACACCTGCACAGGCACATAGTAAGAGTAATGTCTGCTCATAAACACACTTCAACTCTGCTTTCTATGCTAACTTCAAAATCCCCAGCATTTAAGCTATATTGAAGCAGATTAAACTATGGTGTAGTTACTGCACTCAATGAATACAAGACATTATTTATTTTCGTAATTTTTATCTGCAGGCTGTGCTTACACTGCTTAGATAGATGTGATATTTCGATTCTCTGTAATCATAACACCCTATCATCTGTTCCTTCTTGTTCTCGGCTCTAGTGCATAAGAAAAATTCTATCATGTATACAAGAGAAGAGTGTTGTGTTTCAGATAAATGATTAAGGGTGAAATAATACTGCTGAGTAAAGCAATTTGTAGTGATAAGAGACTAGTAATAACATTCTGTGTTTTTCATAGTCAAAAACGACACATATAATTTTCAGGAATTAAAAAATATATACCAGTATATTTCAACAATAGATAAATAAAAAACTTTATTTAGAAAAAGGACCATGCTTCAACTTCTCAAGCAAATGGAATGAACCAAGCTACAGTGTCCTAAATATGTTCAGAAGAGAAACAATCTGGATCAGAGGCTACGTCTCGTTTCTATCATCTAGGCCAGTCTTCTCACGGTAAAATGCAATTCTAGGAAGTCGCAAGAATTGTAATATTGCCTTGAATATCTGGCCTGACACAGAAGTATATCCAGAGCAAAGGGAAGGGTTATACATAATGTAAATACCACTACCACTACAAATAACTGCGTAACAGTTGGAATATTTGTATACCCATGTAACTCATAATATTGCCCTCTGAAAAAAAAAGAGCAATAATTATAACAAAGCATATACATATACTAATATCGTAAACAGATTTTGATCTTTGCACATTAGTCATAGAAATAAATCATATCTTTCCTTCTGAACAATGAGTAGTTATAATAAAATTGACGAGCATGATAATTTATTTATTTACTAATATTTATTGTGCTGTACAGCAGCCTGGGGTCAATAACAGTTCAGCACAATAATAATAATAATAATAATAATAATAATAATAATAATAATAATAATAATAATAATATAAACAAACTGACCTTCGTATAGTCATTGCAACAGTACAATGTAAATTAAGATACTAGTTCTTAAGTATCACTTCTTAAAAGAAGAAATTAATTTAGGGCACAAATTAAAGAAATTAACTTAGGAGTGCATTAGTCAATGCTACTTTTTGATGCCAGCCAGCTTGGGGGTTGGGCAAAGGGCTTGTTACTAAAACTAAACATAACTGAACAGGTTACATCACCTACTTGTTTATGTGGATGACATGCATATCTTAGAAGAAATTCCACAAACTATTAAGGAAAACACGGCAATTTTACTTGAAGTAAGTAATGAGATAGGTCTGGAAGTAAATCCCGAAAAAACAAAGTATATGATTATGTCTTGTGACCAGAACATAGTACGAAATGGAAATATTTTGTCATCTAGTCTGCTTTAAAAAAAAAACTGAAAGTAAGAATTTATAAAACAATTATATTACAGGTTGTTCTGTATGGTTATGAAACTTGGACTCTCACTTTGAGAAAGAAACAGAGGTTAAGGGTGTTCGAGAATAAGGTGCTTAGAAACATATTTGGGGCTAAGAGGAATGAAGTTACAGGAGAATGGAGAAAGTTAACACAATGCAGAACTGTACGAAATGTATTCTTCATCTAACATAATTAGAAACATTAAATCCAAACGTCTGAGATGGGCATGGCATGTAGCATGTATGGGTGAATCCAGAAATGCGTATAGTGTGTTCATTGGAAGACCTGAGGGAAAAAGACCTTTGGAGAGGCAAGACGTAGATGGGAGGATAATGTTAAAATGGATTTGAGGGAGGTGGGATATGACGCTAGGGATTGCATTAATCTTGCTCAGGATAGGGACTGATGGCGGGCTTATGTGAGGATGGCAATGAACCTCCGTGTTCTTTAAAAGCCATTTGTAAGTAAGTAATTAGTGAAGTTTCTATCTATAAATGAACATTATCAAGCATTTTAAGTTTGTGTTCAGTAGAGTGCTGTTTGCTACCAACAATGATGTCAATAACAATTTAATACCTTCAGCAGATGCGAGTTTCATTATGGACATGAGATGAATGACTGTCAAATGAGATCTACGAATAACTATAGCACCTATGTTTACTGCTGTTGTCTGTTATGTTTCCTCATAAGTAAATATGTGCCTGCTCTACAAGCTCCTTCTACAGCCATAAAAGGGGGAAGTGAACTGTGAACAAGGATTGCTAGAATGAGCAATTGTGTATAACAAGTACTCCTTGACATGGCTGATCTAAACAAGAAGAGGACAACAAATCTATTATAAGACTTTAAAAAAATTACAAATACACTACTAAGAGCTCTTTGGAATAAACAAGCCCAGGTAAGTTCATCAAATTAGTTTACCTGAGTACGTACATTTACTTCTTACCATAATTTTATACTGTATGTTTCAATTCACCACAAGAGATATGGCTATGTCAAAAACTTCTGCTAGAGGCTCACGCCATATGCAAGAAGTGTGAAGCATGGTACAGATAGTAAACATACCTCCAGGCCGCTGCTGTTGCCAACTGGGCATTTCAGGAGGTGGAGGCTGTTGTTCACTTGGCCTACCTCCTCTGTCTGGAACCTAAAACACAAGTAGTATCTTCGTAATACATCATATTATTAATCAAAGGAAAACAAACACACTCTATCACGAACGTATGCAAACAAGTGCATCTGTGTGTAAAAAGTTTGCCTTCTATACTTCATGCATCAGGTATACAACTTATTTTATAATTCAAGCATTGATGTACAACCTTTTAATAGGAAAGTGGCATATATTCACAGGCGCGTAGCCAGATTTGTGTGAAGGGAGGCTACAGGGTCGAATAATATAAATAAAACATAAACATAAACTAAGAAAATATACAAATTAAATAATCATATTAATGTTACATATAATTAAACATTTACAGTTACCTAAAGCAGAATACCAATTTTTAAATCACAGAAAATGCAACGTAATAAGTTTATAACATACAGATAATCTCATGTCCATGAAAATATTTATTAATGTTTCAACATTTGAAGTAGCTGTCTCTTCTCACTTTATAGATCTCTTGGGTATGGAACAAAAAGTTTTGATGGAGAAATCATTGCAATAAGTGAAAGTCTCAGGAATCTTCTATGCCACATCTATAAATTTAAAAATGCAGTTATATTGTCAGACTCCAAAGCAGCTATTCTATCAATAGTCTCTAAACACACACCTTCATCTCAAACAGCAGAAATAACTAAAATGCTCTCTCAATTAATATCACTAAATAAAATAATTGTATTCCAATGGATACCATCCCATTGTGGAATCCTGGGAAACGAGAATGCGGATGCTTTAGCAAAGAAGGGCAACACTGCTACTTACAGACCTGTTACTAAATCTACGTATTACTCTGTGAAGAGATTTATTAAATCTACATACTTAAGACTTCAACAAACAAAATTTGATAACACAATCCCAAGGGAAAAAATGGAACTCTCTGCATCAAAATCCACAGTTAATTCCCGATTTACCACGAAAATCGTCTGTAGCTGCATTTAGATTGGCAACTGGCCATGATTGTTTGGCCAAATACCTGCATAGAATTGGAATATATCAGTCCCCTAACTGCCCATTGTGCAACTCAAACCAAGAAATGGATTCGGAACACCTCAAAATCTGCGCTTCAGTGGCTGGCCATGATAATATCTTTGAAAAATATTGGAGTGCAAGAGGTCGAATGACTTTATTGTCAAATGCCTGGCATTAGAAAACAACAACAACAACATTTGAAGTAGCAGCTGAAAGGTTCTGTTTTGATTTCTAATATAACCAAATCACCTCATGTGATCGCAGAGCTGAAAAATGCAGATTTGCTTGCAGTATCAGCATCATGGTCAATGGTCATGCTATAGTTCTGTAAGAGCAGTCACAATACAAGGAAACAGTTCTTGAAATGTAATGAAAGAATCATGACGTCATCCCACCATCTAGCACACAATGACTTTAGTTGTATCTTTCAGTGGAGAGTGTGTGTCAGCTTCAGAAATGATAGTGTTAAGTATAACCACTCTCTTCGGAGATGCTGACAAAAATGTATAAACTGAACCCAGTATTCCCATCATGTTGTTTATGTATGGCACATTGCAGGATTTAGAAGTGCACAGGTTGAATGAAGGATTAAAACAATGTGTGTAGAGAATCAGTGGTTGATCTTTTTAAGATGAGAGCCTGCAAGCCAAACCTTAAATACCTTAAACTAAAACTTTCAATTGAAATTTAACATTTAGTCCTTCACATTGTCGAACACATCCCTTTCTTTCTTTCACACTGAATAACTGTCTCGCATTACATACTCGTACAAGGTCAACTGTCTGCAGGTCCAATTTTATGATAACATGGTGCTGATATACCACTGTTTATTGTAGTTTAGATTACAGATTATGAAAGTTCAGTATGTTTACAATACTATCTATCAATAAAATGGACTTTCACGATGGTGACCAAATTTAATTTTGTTCCACTAGATTCGCGTTTCGAACCACTATGCAATAGCTGCTTCACTCGGCACATGCTTGAGACACTAGTCTCACTTCGCTTCTGAGTGTGCGACACTGTGATGTCACAACTCGAGCCAATGCCTGGCAATGAATGATCACGTGCCAACACCATGGGAGCACATATCACTGTACTGTTCAAATAAGAAGGAGAATAAAATTCATATGAAAAATGACGGACAGTTGAATTCGCGTATCTTAAATTCATGCCTGACTCCTAATGTCCGAAATATGCAAAGGTACTGTAAGAAATACATTCAAATGAGACTTCTTTATCGCCCATCAACAAAAACAACCCTACATGTAAGTGTAGAAATTATTAATAATAATATTAATTATTAATAATAATATTATTATTATTATTATTATTATTATTATTATTATTACTGAAGACATCTTTGCAAAAAGGGCATGCTCCATTTTTTTTCCATTTTCTGGTTAATATCGGTATACAGGGTGAACCGTAAGTAATGTCAATAATTCTGGTGGGTGATTTCTTGAGTAAAGAGCAACAAAAAAGTCAAATACCATTTTGCTATATTCTGAATAATTTTCCAGAGAAACGTGCATTTTAAAATACATTAATTATGAGAACTTGCAACGCTGTGCCTACAACCAGCTGGGAGTAACGCATTAAGTTGTGTTGCTCTAAAGAAACCTCACCACCTGGATTTTGAAGATCAATGCCATCATGTCATGTACATTGTATTTAAACTTGTAAGAAAAAATACAAATGATATACCGTTTAATTTTTGTGTTTCAACTGTGTTAGATAACGAAGAATGAACACTGCATATTTCAAGTTCAACAAAATTTTGGACAATTTAAAATAAATTCTACAACCTAATTTTAATTAAATGTTGAGAGAACACAGGCAATAAGACACGCTTTTTTCAAACTAAATGGATAAGATTAAGAAATATTTCTACACTCCCATTTCAATTTAATATTCTAGAGATCGTGAACAATAATGATGCATATTTCATGTTATAGTAAAAACAAAATTTTAAAACATTTAAAACTCAAAAAGAAAAAAGAAAAATACGATATGCTTATTTCACAGTGAAGTAACAACAAGATTAAGATAGTAATATTATGAAATAAGTGTATAATGTTACAGTTTATTACATGAGTAAATGTTGTGAAACGAATGTAGTGAGTTTCATACCTTTTACAAATGTAATAATTGTATAACATTATAAATGAGTTTCATAAACTATTTTTTTGTACGATAGTATTATAAAAGAATATTAATAAAGAAATAACATCAGATTTGTAATGATGTGTAGTTTGATATCACTAAGAAAATAGAGGTTGCTATGACAAATTTGATATATTAAATATTATAGCACTGGCATATAGTTTCATAGTGTTAACTTTATGATACAAGTTATGCCTTCTTAATAGAATTCATGACGTTTTAGTTAGCATGGTAATATTTTACAGCACTAGTACGATAATGTGGCATATTAAGCACGATTTTCACTAACTATAAAGACTGTTTATAATGCTAATGTACAAACAATTTTACTTTCAAACTCTTCGACTTAATTTTAATTACATATTCGGTGAACACAGCCAATAAGAAAAGCTTATTTTAAATTATATAAATGTAATTAATGATTTAAAGAATAAATGGATATATAGGTACCTACTTCTGAATTGATTTCTTACTATTGATCATATTTCCCTCATTTGAAAAAACTAGTTTCCAGTGCAAAAAGGAGACAATTCCGTCAGTTTCATTGTTATTATAACAGAATCCTATTTTTAAAAAAACTGTGAGAAGGATGGTGGTTTTGCTGAACTAACTCATATCAGTGTAAAAGTTTGTATAAAATACATCCCTTCATTTAATCAATGTTTTATTTCTCTTTTGAAAAAATGGAGCTGTCTCCTTTTTGCACTGGTGTCTTCAAGTCTCCAATACAACAACAACAACAACAACAACAAAACAACAACAATAATAATAATAATAATAATGTCCCAAACTCCTCACACAAATCTTTAAATTGGTACGTGATTCTGTGCCAACAAGGCCAGGAATAAGAAACAAAACTAACCCTTCCAATAATAACTTTGTTGATAGAGGACTGAGTATTCTTGCGCACCGATGCACTGCTAGTCTTTTCAATAATTGCTAGATCTTCACGAGCTGCCAACAGGTCTGCCAGATGGACATCAGGCATTATAGTCATGGCTTTCCTCCGTGCCATGTACAGAGCTGCTATCTGATCTTCCTGATTCTTTAGACGCTCTGACCACTGCAATTTCAACAAGCTCGAGTTAAATCAAAATAATTGTTATATACATCTCAGTAATATGAGTATGTAAAATAAATCATAGCAGCCAATTTTGAAAGGACACAGATCCAAATACTGTAGTAGTGGTTGAAATCCTATTCAACTATCTGTAATAAGAGACCAATGGTATTTACTTAAGAGACATTTTCTTGTACATTCATTAACTCTGTAAACAAACTAAAGGTTGACCACGAGCGAAACGGTCAAAGATGTTACATGTCTGTGACTGAATTAAAATCCAAACAAGTTCTCTTACTTAAGAGACAATTTCATAGGATCTATACAGAGAATGTTCGATGGATCACGTAATGTTGCAAATCCCTAGGGTTACTGCTGAAGCTGAGTATTTGGGCATGACATCAAATAAACAAGCAAAGTGAACTAATATTGAACATGCCTGGAAAGACTGTATGGTCACATCAAGTCTCTTGATTAACATCTCCCGTCGCATGCGATACTCTTCCTGAAGCTCCTCTTGAAGTTCAGCAAGTTGATGCCACTGCTTATCAGATAAGACACCAACAAACAACGGCTTTCCTACTAGCTCAGGTGAGGCTTTATCTAATACTTCCTTCATCTGCAAATGCAATGTCAATTTATACTTGACATTTTACGGAATGGAGAAGAGCACTAATGATTATGGTATTCACAGAACACACTGCATTAATGAACACACTATACTAGTTTCTACTTTATCAAGCGACTAAAGAGGAAGTGACATGATGTTGTCAGTAGAGGCTTGCTTGCCACACAGATCATTTCTCTTTCCCCTTATCTTAAATATTCATTTCCTTTTCATGTTATAGCACTCAGGAGACTCCATGCTTGTTTTAATTAGTGTTAATACTTTTATACTCGAATAACAGTGGAAATGATACAGCACACGAAAGCAATTACATATCGTCGGCCTACTGGTGGAACACACTAAGTTGTTTAGAATTTCAGGTTTTGGGTGTTCCTTATGTAAAATTTCGTGATCTTATATCGTATCTATAATTCTTTATGAGATAATCAGTAATTTCAATTTCCACTAAATGCGAAATGAACGAAAATAAACATGTACAACACACTAAGTCCCTTAGTGGGTTTCACCTGTCAATTTCCACCTTGTTTTATGCAGCTGAAATCAAACTTTATATTTAACACTCAATTTTAATGTTTTTCACGTGACTATTATTGGTTACCCTGAAGAGGTTTGGGTTGTGAAAGTTGAAATTCGCGTCAAATATCTTATTAATTATGTTCATTTTCGTTTGTGAGTTGTGCTAAAAACATGCTTGTGCATATTAATTTACTGTTTACTGGTTAATAACTCGATCTCGATTAGCAATGATTTCAAGAAGCAAGATGATGATAGTATTGTTGCTTCAAGGTGAATTTATTATTATTATTATTATTATTATTATTATTATTATTATTATTATACTTATACTTATTTTAGTGTTTTGTATGAATAGATGAGAATAACAACGAAAATTCACTAGAAACAAACAGCTAAACCACCAGAAGAGCAGAGAAGGGATAGGGGTAGAAACAAAAGGTGAGCAACATATCTCTGGTGATGTTCAAAAAGACAAAAATCAAGATTATAAATCTACAAGAGGTAAACTGCATTCACCAAACGTTACTAAAATTGTTGACTGCATAAAATGCATTTATGGCTGCTCTGGTAAAATTTCACAACAACGAAATTTAAATTGCAAACAATACTGGGAACTAAATTGACAGAAAATGATTTAAATTTACTGGTATCTAAATAGTGTAGACTCTACAAGGAAAGAGCAAAGCAACATACAATTTCCAAGAAATACTATTTCTGAATGAATGGAGAGAATACCAGAATGTCCCAAAAATTACTTCTGGAAGACTATGCACTTCAAATACGTACCAATTATTATTGCAGGCTTTTTCGGGAGAGGTAACAATGGGAATTTTAGTAACAGAGACAGACAAGGTAAAAAATATCCCCTAAAAATAAAACTAGCGATCAAAACATTGATCCTGTTATACATTCACACAAATAGTTTCCTTACTATCTGAAGTCACTACATCAGAAAATCGTTCTAACGTAAATGCTTCAGTTTTGATATGCCATTCTCAAATGACAGTCCCTGAACTGCAGGCAGACTGTAAGTATATGGGGACCATTAGCACTTAGTACTCATGGTAAAAGAGTTGCCTATATCACAAAACATGTTACTAGTAAGAAAAGTAAGATCTAAAAATGAAAATGATTAAAAAATAAAAGAATGATTACTGTTTTGAGATTAATAAGGGGATACCTATTTGCACACACCTATTTTCTCAGCACATTAGATAAACACGAGAAATTTATTAGACATATCATTCAGAAGAAAAGAGCAAGCACTATAGCAGCTGCAAATATAGAACTGCCACTGTAGCTTATCTCTGCACTAAAATGCCCATAATTGTGCGAAAGAGAAGGTATAGAAGAGAGTAATATAACATGCTACTGTCCTGAAGAAACATTGACTGAAATACACCCCATCCCAACAACAGACGTGGAAACCATACCCCGACCCTTAGAAGAGTGAGGAAGAATTAAATGAAGTCAGAACTCATATTTTGTCTTTCGCTTTTTATGAAATTCATTATACCATAATTTCCATTATTTAAGTACTAAAGATCTGCAGAGTATGGTATATGATCAAAAATTTTCTGGAAGAAAAAGAAACATTCCTTGCTTTCTGTGCCACACACATTTGGTTGAGAGACTGATGAAGATAGCGATGCTTCAGTTACAGTTTGTGGTGAAAAAGAGATACGCATTTATCAGCTCACATTTGATACAAGAAAGCAACTCTAATCTGGTGAGAAGAAGTCAGATTATTTTTTGCAGAGAGCAAAATAAATATATAAGTAGAATAAACAAACAATAAAAGCAAATAGTAGTAGGTGGGTGGAATTTATTAGTAGCCATCTCATCTCTCCGTGGTGAGTTCTGGGTTGATGCAGCCTGTAACATATTTGCACCTTTTATTTTGCAATCCCTCTGCAGCTCGGTTGAATGTGATTCTAGGAAGGAAAAATGTTTTGTGCGAAATGTTGGCACCATTATGCAACTTTTGTAAATCCTTAAATTTTTTATTTCGAGGAAAAAATTTTTTTGGACTTTTTCAATATGTCCTACTGTACAAGCTACCCCTCTATCCCACATTCACTCTTCGCCTTAAGAAATACTTCCTGTTTCGTCACTTTAAAACATGGAAAATAGTATATTAGGCAGAATGATACTCTCGATTGCAGACGAAAAGTCACACATGCATTACGATTTTTTTTTCAACACAGATTCTAAACTAATATATTCATAAGGAAGTTCAAACTATATTAACGAAAGTACATATATGCATATGAAAACATTATTACAAAAACAGCCCTAGTCATTTTAATGAAATTGAGTTAAGGACACATTTGCTACTGTTTCAAATGTTTATAGACTCCAAAAATAACACATGTCAGGTGCAATAACCACAAGGATAAACATCAGTTTTACGGAAACAGCTGACATGTGTTGTTCTATTTATTTTTATTGTTCTCCTGAAAAATAGCAACTTTGACAAAGGTTATTTTTGTAATAATGTCTTCATATGTATACACATAGCCTATTTATTCAGAGCTCTAGATTGCTTTCGTATGAGTTGTGCTCATTTGGTACCTCCAAGCAAGCACGTGTGGAAAGCTCTACAGGTCAAAACCATAATTCCTTGACAAATCATTTACTAATCTGTAAAGTTCTCTCCAAGGATATTAACAATGTTCAATTATAATGGATTGCAACATGGCAGATGGATAACAGCTTCAATGCTAAATAGCTGAGCATCAGATATTAACCAACCATACTGTGTCAGAAACGAAACTAAGAATCTCAGGAGAGAAGTTCTATAAACAACACAGTTTATACAATTTCCACAATTGCAACACTACCTTTTGTTCAACTTTTCCAAATAACAAAGCAGGTGTGATGTTCGCTGGAGGCTTAGGAAACTTGAGGGCTATCAGCATTGTCTTCAGATCACTTGCAGTTGAACTTTCATTCTGCAACAATCAAAATCATATAATGCAACTAAGAACTCATGAGAGCATTTAAATCAGGAAATCAGAACTTACCAACTGTACTTCCATTGCTTTACTAAGGTCTGGTTTGTTCACGTGTATCATCCTGGCTGCTTCCAGTTCAGTAAGAAGGAAGTCAAGCAGCAAGATTCGATTCTGTCGAGTGTGCAGTCGTTCAGTCAAATGGCCTTCCATTAAATTGCTGTAACCACAACCTGTTCACAGAATGAATCGAGCAATAAATTATAAATATTTTCATATATACTAAATATAATGGTAATCCTTTGAAAATTAATATTATTCTAAAGAAGGAAATATCTACCTAAAATTAGAACTATACTGCCTACGCTGAAGTAAAGAATAAAAGACTTCTCATTGATTAAGACATCCGAGTAGTGGCTGGTATGTGGAAACAATCATATTATAATTTTGTAAAAATACATCAATCTCTTTATACGATTTCAAGCTTCTAAAATTAATTAAAATAAACTTATTCACGTCCACTTCATAAATTCCACAGTAGAGACGAGTAATTTCTCAGAATGTAAAAAACCGTACAAAAAATGTACAATGTACACCATTAAATGAGCCGTTCAGAACAAAAGTGGTGTAAGTCACAATTGAATAATGAGGTTTAAAGTAAAAATTCTGTAAAATACAGTGCAAAATAGCAATTAATATGTCGTTCTTGCTATCCACTGACCACTAATAGTTTAAATAAAGTGAATATTAATTGCTACTTTGCGCTGTATTTTACAGAATGTTTACTTCAACCCTCATTACCCATTCTTGACTTACACCACTTCTGCTCTGAACGGCTCAAATGTACATGTATAACAGTCACTTTAATTGTACTGACATAAATTTGATTAAAGCTTAAGGTCCTACACCTATTATTATTTTAATGAAGAAACTTTCTGAAATTACTTCAGGTTAAACAGGGATGTGTCAGGCACAAGCACTATTAATTTCTTCATAAATGTTTTCAAACAATAAATTTATCCTGTAACTTTTCACTATAAACAATAAAATTCTTTACCTAATTCTTTTAGAAAGCTGCTCAACTCAAGGAGAAAAGAACTAGAATCATCAGCTGAAGAGATGGCATTCACATGTTCATCAAGTTTACACAGTGTCTGCAACTCCTTAGAAAGCCACTCCACCAGGCTTGTATATTCCACAGACTTGGGCCCACCATCAAGTGCCTTCTCTAAGGCACTTTCTTCAAGTAGTGGACCTGTGTACCTTTAGAAAAGTACATTTCAATTACTGTATATAGTAGAACCTCTGTTACCCGTGGTAATGAAAGAGGTGGACTGAACGGTTAATAAAAAAATTTGATAATCCGTACCACAAAAGATTTTCATAAATGAAATGCATAATACTTAAGCTTACAGTTTCATCATTTCCTCCATGGTGTTGTGTTTAATCAGATCATGGTAAGTTCCTTTCATATGAATACTTTCCAGAACCAACTAAACATTCTGGTGGATTGTACACACACAGGTAGCCTGTGTATGTGAGGATCCTGCAAACACACTCTTTAGGTCGGAGGATTGCAAATTTAGATAAACCTATCTTGTTGTGAGGGAATGTTGTCTTGAACAAAGAATGCAGTTCTAACAGATTACCCATAATTCCCTTTTATTATGTCATTGATAATGTTACCACTTCTATTGCTCCCCCCTCCCCCCATTTACTTCTTGATATGCAACATCTGAAAAAGATTTGAAATCTTACCAGCATTTGTTATGGTGACTTTAGTGGAAGTTCACTTATTTAAATCTCGTTTTCAAAACAAAGGGTTTTAAGTGTCAAAAGAATTTCGTGTAATGGTTTTCTGTGGAGAGATCCTCTCAGTTATTTACACTGTGATACTTAGCACAACGTGTTTTATTTTGACACTCATGGAAGACATTTTACCTAGAAGTTAAGCAATACAGGCACATGAAAACTAAGGATAAGGACTGAATGGTGCACGAGTTTGCAATTGTGTGATTCTTGGGGTCATTTCTTTGAAAGTAGGTAGTTACTATTTTACAAGTTGGAAAAAATACCCTCTGGCCCCGCCCACAAGTAACTGTTTCTGCTGCCAGCAGCAGAAGTATTCCTACTACATACTATGTAATAGTAAGAGTGTAATAACTCTCTCTAGAAAAATTACATACTAACAATGTACACTTCATATTTTGTTCTGCAGGGAGAAAAAAAAAAAAAAAAAAAGAAAGAAAGAAAGAGGGAGAGAAAGACAGAAAAAGTCAGATAATCTGTCGTTCAGTTAACAGGGTGACGGATAATAGGGGTTTGTGCACACTAGGCTGTACAACTTCAAGATTAAATAAGCCGAGCTATTCCTTCAGAAGTAGTGAACCACAACCACATGTTCCTCCATCACAAAAAGCATTCAGGTGATGAGGAAAGAGGGAGTTTTAGTGTAGAGGGAAGCCATCTGTGATGAAATGAAGTAAACAGGTATAATATTAAATAATTTCATTTATACTAAATGTCACTTGCATCTACTCCTCATCTCAGTTCTCTCTTCCCTTCCATTCTTTTCTCTCTCATCTCCTATGTTCTCTTTCTTTGTGGTGTTCCTATAATCAGGAGGTGGAATTATATAAAACTTATATATCATAAATTCCTTATCTGAACTAGACTCGAACCATCAAACCCTGAATTCACAATCCAACACCTTATCCACTAAGATTACCATGACAGATGCTGGTAAGGTTTCAAATCTTTTTCATATGTTGCACAACAAGAGGTAAATGGGGCAGGGGCAATAGAAGTGGTAACATTATCAACGATGCAATACAAGGGAATTATGGGTAATCTGTCAGAACTGCATTCTTTGTTCAAGATAACATTCCCTCACAACAAGATAGGTTTATCTAAATTCCCAATCCTCCGACCTGAAGAGTGTGTGCTTGCAGGATCCTCAGGTACAAATGCTGTCTGTGTGTGTACAATCCACCAGAATGTTCAGTTGCTTCTGAAAAGTATTCATATGAAAGGAACTTACCGTGATCTGATTAAACTAATAACTTGTAACATACATAACAAAGTTTGCATACTCCGTCTTTGTGAAAAGTTCCCTAGCAATCTTGTCCTAAAAAATATATCCAACAAAAATTCCCATATGACTTTGATCCTGATGAACCAATCCAGTACAGACAATGCATAGCAACAGATAGAGTAAATATGGTTGTTGAAGTAAGCATTTTCTCTGAATTTTGTGATTTACTAATACAAAAAAATTGAGAAACTCATTCCACATTCATTTAGCAAAAACACAGTCTTCTTACTTGAAAATGTTAAAAGAGTACCTGGATAATGAATCAGTTATACTTTTATTGGATTTCAGTGAAAAGTACTGTACTGTACTTTTCACTGAAATCCAATAAAAGTATAGTTTTGCAATTCAAGATGAGCCCCAATGTTTTCGTTGGAACACAAGTAGCTGTACACTTCACGCTGCAATGGTATATTACAAGAAAGATGAAAGACTTTCAAAGTGCTTCTGCCTAATTTCTGATGATATGGATCATGATTTATCTTTCGTTTACCAAACTCAAAAGATCATAATCAATTTCTTGAAAACTGAGCTCTCTCTTTCACGTGTTAAAACTGTAGAATACTTCTAAGATGGTTGTGCTGCTCAGTGCAAGAACCGCAAGAATTTTATTAATATATGTAATCATGAAGCAGACTTTGGTATGCAATGTAAATGGTCATTTTTTGCTACTAGCCATCCAAAATCTACTTGTGATGGAATTGGGGGTACTTTGAAAAGGATGGTTACCAAAACCAGTTTATAAAGGCCATTGAATTGAAATTAACCACTGCATCACAAGTGTTCAACTTTTGTAAGGAGAATCTCAAGGAGATTACTGTTTTTTTTTTTTTTGTAACAAAAGAGGGACTAGTTCAAGTCCGAAATGATCTCACTGAACGGTCTGAAAATACAAAAACCATTCCTGCATGCATCAATTTGTGCCTTTGTCTACATATTATGAAATTGGAGCAAAGCGATTAAGTTCTGATACGGACTACAGTATGATATTTGATATATTTAAACCTGTTGTGAATCCAAATTTCAAGGCAAATTCTTATGTTGCTTGTGTGTATGAATCTTTGTAGTATGTGGGTTTTATTGAAAAAGTTAATTATGAAGAAGGTGATACTACAATAAAATTCATGCATCCACATGGGTCCTTTCCATCATTTTATTGGCCTGACAATGACAGCTGTGAAGTTCCATTTTCAAACATTTTGTGCCAAATTGATGTTAGCACAGCCACAGGATTCTTACATGAGAATTGAAGCCAAACTGTTTCAGTTGTAAAAGTTGCATTTTGTTCACATTTTCAGAAATGTTGTGCCTTATACTTCTATATTTCTCTGCCAAAAAGTTGATATCATTTCCTCAGTAAGGGCATTGTGTTCTCATTGCTATATACAATTTTCAGCATTTTCTAAGACACTTTGGATAAAAAAAATAATAATTTCCAATAAATGCAAAAAAAAAAAAAAATTCTAACAAGAGGTAAAAATGTCGTAGTAATTTAAATATGCAATTTTTATGATCTTCAATATAACTCTCAGTTACAGAGAATTTTAATAAAAATCCACTGATTATATTGGAAACTGTTGCATTAAGTTATTTTAATTTTTTCAACTGCTGACATGCGACTACATTCATAACAATATTACTATTTTATGCTTCAATGACTTTACAGATTTCAATACAATTTTAAAGGAAGCCATTCACTGAGGTATGTAACACACATCCAAAGTTTCAGCAAAACTGGAAACAATGGGTGACATGGTCTGGATGAATTGACATGGAATGATCCAGTTGTTGCTCCAAACCAGTTTTACTGACAGAGCTGTTGCCAGTTTGCACCATAGGAGGATGGTCTATGTACACCAGTGATAAGATGAGATGATAGAGATTTGCTGGGATGCCAAAGTGGAGCTGGAGTTCTTGGATTATAAGCCTGCCCAATACAAGTCATGAATTGGGGGTACGCCAGGGACCGAACCTGGTTCTACAGAACTATGAGTCCAGAGCTCTAGCCAATGGACTGCCATGGCAGTTTCGATTGTTATGTTGAAAGTATTTGCAAGCAGAAAGTAAGACCACATGTTTACCAGTGTATAGGCCCATTCCACCTTACCCCATTATCTCCCCCTACCCTATTATCTCCTGGCCTAGTTGCCTCATAAGTGGTGTCTTCTTGGTATCACTTGTGAAGTCCAGATTTGTCTTCGGAAGTTGACTAAACAAAGTCTATTCCTTCGGCAGGTAATAATTACATAAAAAATTGTGCCTACTTTGGTTCACTTCTGAAGAATAGTTTATAGGTAAGCTTAGAGACGTTAGTTTTCGCTAATTAGCGATAAAATCGCATGTTGCACTTAGGTGGTTGAAGTAAAACATTTTTATTTGTATATATCAGAATATTTTATGTATAATGCCAATTTAAATAGTGAAACAAACGAAATTTGTTTACAATGCGAAAATCTTTAGTATTTGCAGTATGTAATTTTTTGTTCTTTCCACATTTACCCATATAACGCAAAGCAACTTTAATATAATGAACCAAGGAAAATAGAATAGAAGGTAGAGGGCCACGTGGAACATCCCCACTGCTCGTGACGTCATCTGCCATCAAGGCTGAGACTTGTGACATGCCTCGTACTATGGAAAGCAATGCACCAAAGATATTTATGGCACTCATAAAAAGATCATTGTGATCCCAAACAATTTTTCAATTATTGTAGGCTCTTTACAGATTGTGGAGCACTGTTAAAATTCTTTTTTCTTTACAATGGGGATATGAAAATAATACAGAATGACTCTCTAGGAAGAATATTATGTTATTGTGCTCACATTACATAGTTTGCGATTTTCTTAATTTTCTTTGCTTTTTTATGGCTATTTGTAGACAATTC
This sequence comes from Periplaneta americana, assembly GCF_040183065.1. Lineage (NCBI taxonomy): Eukaryota > Metazoa > Arthropoda > Insecta > Blattodea > Blattidae > Periplaneta > Periplaneta americana. The sequence continues at coordinate 118,133,962 of NC_091119.1, forward strand.
ACTTTTTCTGCCCTTGTTGGCGTTTGTTGAGGGCTTTCATGATGATCGAGTTGTGGAGTATCACTCATTAACGAACGGATCTATAGATCTACTAGAGATCTTTTCGTTCAGTATATTAGCTAATGTTTGTGCTACGTTTTTGAACTTGTTTAATGTAGTCCTCAAAACTTTTTTCAAATTTGTAAACCACACCCAACAGAAGGGCGAATATTTCTCCGTGAAAGACACTGTAACCAAATCGGATTTCTTACTTTCACAGTTTTTTTTTTTCTTCATTATAGAAGAGTTTGTTTGCAGTATATATACACACAGATATTTCTTCTTCAATCGATACAAAAGATAACTGGCTAACACTTCAATCAATTAATGTTTTCATAATTATTTACATTAAGACTTCGATTTTACTGTCATTGTTAACTCCGCCCGTATGTTAAAAATCTTCTGATACTGCTGAACTAACACTTTTTCCAGTTTCTGAACAAATCCAGTGTGTAGTAAATGATTTCTCATTAGTTTCAGCGCATGCAATATATTAAACAAATCCAGATTCTACGCACAGATGTCACACCGACAAGGGCAGAAAAGTAAATCGTCTACAACTAGTCGTAAAGCAGCAAAGAAAATTAAGAAAAATCGCCAAAAGTGTAAAGTGATCACAATAACATAATATTCTTCTTAGAAAGTCATTCTATATTATTTTCATATCCCCATTGTAAAGAAATAAGAATTTTAACAATGCTCCACAATCTGTAGTCCACAATAATTGAAAAATTGTTTGGATCACAATGGTCTTTTTGTGAATGCTATAAATATCTTCGGTGCATTGCTTTCAATAGTACGAGGCATGTTACAAGTCTCAGCCTTGATGGCAGATGACGTCATCAGTGGGGATGTTTCACGTGGCCACTACCTTCTATTCTATTTTCCTTGGAACGAGCTGCAGAGTTGAAATCCGATGGTTTGTAGTGCCTAATAGTAGGCCTATATTAATCTGAAAATATTGCGACTGTCAATAAGTATCAACGAAAGGATGAACTGGTGAAGCACTGCCAGTTGGAAAAGTACATGAACTGACGTGAAGTCATAAACAAAAAGAAGCTAGATTGGCAACATTTGAAGAAACAATTACGAACGCGAAAAAGTGAAAGAATAAAGTTATTTATATTGGACACCTGAGTCATTCCACATCAGACCAGACACATTTTTGACCTCATATTTTTATAATTGTTTGAAAATTTTTTTATGATTTCTCACGGTAAAAATAAGAGACCCATATTTTTTTGTTGGCCCCAATTCTGATTATTTTGAGATATATACAACATCAAAATTATTGAAAAATTGCACACATTGACATATATAAATATTCGTTTCTCCCATTACATGTATCGTATGAAATCGAGGTTAGTCTCATTTGGAAGGTTAAATATATGGCTTTTAGCCTGTGTATATTCACTTTCCATTTTTATGTATTCACAGTACTTTATGCCATAATTATTATATAAATCTTGATATTCATAATCTTCGGACACTTAGAATACCATTTTTAAGTTATCACCGTGTTCTTCATTTAATTATCCTTAAGTATGCCAAATTTCGTAGTGGGAAAGCAATAAATGACACAGTAAAAAAATACTAAAGAAATACGCGTGCAGAGCTCTGTTGCGCTAATCTTAATCCCTTGCAGCACCACGCCGCCACACCGTTAAACTGCTGAAGCCTACAAACTGTCAATTGTTGCCTTTGTTATCACCACACTGGCGACTGCCAGTCATTTTTGTTTACGTCTGCAGAAGCTTAGCTGTGTTATGTAATACTTAAACTAGGTCCAAGGCAGAATGAATTCTCTTCAGTTTGTTCCGAGATTTTTCAAACGTTCGGGCATTAATAACACAGTACTACAGTATTACTGTGAGTGTGTATGGCATAGTTTCTCTTGCTTTTAGATGGTGCAATTACTGTGTAACTTAGTCACAATGAATAATGTAACACAGCCTAGACATTATCAGTGTTTTATTCTTTCAAAATAAGCAACCACAGTCGTAGGTTTACGAAAGGGAAATTAAGGTGCATGACTTTCAACATGTTTAAAAAATTGAACATGCAACACATTAATTTGTCATACAATCTTAAGATTTGTGAAAATTGTCGTAAGAAAATTTTGTTAATGTCAGATGTTGGTGAATCAAGTGCCATTCAAATCAGCAGTGTTGATATCTAATGTCCAGTAATTCAAGTAATTCAGAGGTGTCAGTGATGGACATTGATAAGTTGAATGGAAGTATGGTGTCAATGGGGGAAACACCAATTCAGAAGAAGAAATTATCACAGAAGAAGTATCCCCAACAGAAATATCAGAAAATAAAACAAACGCTTAAGGAAAAGATTTTTCGCGTTGAGAAAAAGTAGAAACAACACCAGATGAGAAGAGTAGCAGTGACATAATTAATAAGCTAGCAGAGTGTTTCAGGAACACTATTCACAGAAAATTTAAAATTCAGGTCTTAGCTGTATTTAGGACTGGCCATACAGTAAAATTAGGGAACACTTTGTCTCTGTGTGTGCTCATCATGAGAATGTAAAGTTGTTAATTATTGATGGTGGAAACATTGCGAAATTGATAGCCAATCTAGAACTGCCACTGAGAAATTACAAAGATATGATTTCACAAATTGTATGTAACCCTGCATCCCCTGATTGTTATTTCAGAAAGTGTAAAAATTGTCCATCAACAGCAGACTTAATTCAATATTTACAGGAAGCATTTCAAACAGAAATGATAGATGTAGTCAATTACAAACAATGGGTAACTATTGACCGAACTAATTTAGAAATGTTGCACTCTTTAGTAGAAGAATTTTTAGATAAACTTTCGACCAAGTTAGAAGCGCTAGCTCCTCAAACATTTATTGTTTAGCAGCAAATTGTGTTTCTGGCGGAAAAGAAAGAAGGTCTCCAGGACGGTGAATACCTTGTAATTTGTGACTTTTCCGAAAATTATGCCTGCGTGATTCAAGACTCAGTACAGGGTGTTCATTGGAATAAAAATCAGGTCACACTCCATCCCTTTGTAATTTATTTTAAAGACAGAAGTGAATTAAAACTTAAAAACTTTGTACCAATTTCAGGGTGTCTTAAACACGAAACAAATGCTGTTCACCTTTCGAATGACAGTTAATACGGTTTCTGAAGAACGAAATAGGAAATGTGAAAAGAGCTATTTATTTTTCTCATTGGGGCTAGTGCCCAATACAAAAAAAAATTTGTAAATCTGTGTTTTCACGAAGAAGATTTTGGCGTAAGTGCTGAATGGCATTTTTTTGGAACTTCACATGGGAATGGCCCTCGTGTTGGGATTGGCGGCATCACTAAAAGACTAGCAACAACAGCAAGTTTTCAGCCACATCAGGACCCCATTACGACACCAAGAAAATTGTTTGAGTGAGCTGAAAAGAATATTAGTGGAATTCATTTTCTATTTTTCACCAATGATGAACATAAAAATGAATGTGACTTACTGCAGTCTCGATACGAGAGGGCAAAATCAGTAAGTGGCATGAGAACACTACATGCTTTCATACCGGTCTCAAAATCTGAAGCACTAGTTAAAGATTATTCTTTGTCTCACGAAAGTAAACGTGTATTTATCCGAGTTGCTGAAAAGTATGTTTCAATTATCCAACACGGTTGATTTGTTTTTGTGTGTTTTAACTTAGTTTTGTGGAATTTTATGTTAATAATTGTGCTTCAAAAGTGTTTACATATTTCGTAAGTCGATTTTATGGTGTATAACATACTGACACTGTGTGTACACACGTATCCATACATAGCGACGCGGTCTTGCAGTGATGCTCCTACTCAACAGCATGCGCCCAACTGGGTAAGTTAATTTATCGCAAATTCATTTACGTATATCCCATTCTGAAATTTTGTACGCATATAGTTGAAAAACTAAGGAATGTAGTAATATTTTTTATATTTCGAAAAAAGTGTCCGAACTTAAAAAAAAAAGGCATTTTAAAAATATATTTTCGAGAAAAAAAATACAACATAAATTTTTATGTAATCGAAGGCCAGATGTGTTAAAAGTATATGTTTTGAGCTTTAATATGAGCCGAATTTGAATAAATTGCGTTAATTAGTAATGGAGATATTACAGTTTATATATAAGAGTGTGCACACTATTACATAAATTTTGAATTTAAATACTTTTCGAAAGAATCAAGTTTTATGAAAATAAAACTATACGTATACTTTATTTTTGTTCTTTCAATCGAATAAAAAAGTTTGACAGAAATAAAAAAATTCAAGGTTAAATTTTCTTTAAATGTGTCCGGTTTGACGTGGAATGACTCACCATTGAAACTTTTGTGAAGTACAATATTCCTATTGAAAAATTCGATCATCCCAAAATGAGGGAATGGTTGTCGAAATAAGTTCGCGGTAATGGTGTTTGACCTCTGCCAATAGAATTCGACATTTACCACTACTAGGAGAAAAGAGAAAGAAGACCTGAAAGAGATGTGTTTCTGTTTTATAACTAAACCACAGTCAAAAATAGAAAATGAAATCTATACGGCAGTTAACATATTGCTCAGGCCACCAATACCATCAACAATACTTAAATTGAACTAGGGGCTTCCATAGTACTATAGTCAATGAATAGCGTTTTTATTGTGCAAATGTCATTCTAGACACAATTAAGACTTTTGACACTGATCAAGAAAAGTTTGTGGCTGTAGTTACAGATTCAGCAAGTGTGTAACAACATTGAAAGACCTGATGGAAAGACGTGTGACACCAAAAATAAAACCATATTTTGCATTTTAAACAGCTATTTTTTTTTTAAATAAAACCATTTTCAAACACCTAGGCCTATACTTATAAGGCTACAACGCAGTACAGGATCCACCAGTCTATTCCAGCATTTCTCAAACTAAGGGTCGCGCCCACCATGCAGGCGATGTTTTAGTGGGTCGCGGAATGACCCGTCAGGTCTACAAAACATTTTAAGAAAAGTTTTTTTTTAAACTTATCATTATCAACATTCAATTAACTTTTCAGCTTGCAGTGAACATAGGAGTAGTAAACCTGTCTGTTTTCAGTGAATGCAGGACTGAAAATTAATACAGCACACCTGCAACAATGGGAGATAAGTGCATTCGCCCTTTTTAATTTAATTGAGATCCGTAGCAGAGTATTTGTAGAGCTGAGACGAGATGTTATGGCACCAACCTGCGCTAAGTTTTAAATTGCCGGCCAGCAGGGTAGAGGAGTGGGGGTTGTTTGGGTTACGGTTCTCAAGCTCAGAGCGGCAAGCATATGCGTTTCATCTCTTTCCAAAAACATTCGTCTTATCTTAGTATCACCATTTTCCTACTCAAGAGTCCCAAGGTACCTAATGAAATTACGCCCGCTATTCTTATTCTCCGTCCGAATAAGACGACTGATCTGTGCTGGAATCAGATGTCCCTAAGTTTATGGTAATGTTCTCCAAAATACTGTCCATCGCGTGCTCACTTTCAATGTAATTGTTCTCTACTTTCTTCACATAATCATACACTGATATCCATTCTTGGAAGAAGTGATTGCAGAGTCGGTCTCTGCTTATGGGTAGCGGAGAAATTATAGAGGAGTCTTCTTATGACTTTCTCATCAAAACTGTCTACAGCTGCAACAATCTTCTTCTTCGGCTGTGATTTTTCCGGACTGGAGAAAGAATCTGCTGTTCCTGCCTCAATATTTTCCCCTTCTTTCCTGATTCTGCCAAGGTTTGCTTTGAAATACCAGTGGCAGCCAGTACTCTTGCACAATTCCATTTTCAATGGAATGGTATTCCGTTTACAGCCTCTTCTGACATGAATTTCCATACATTGTATGCTATTTCATGTCCTTGACTATGAACTATTCTATGATTTCACACTTTAGACAATGCCATAATGAGGGCGGTCAGAAGAACAATGTTTTCAGTATTAGCAATAGCGGTAGTAGCAGAACGATCTGAACACTCGGAATGCTAGTAACCAACTAACCCAACACCCCTGCAGTTTAGTGTGAGGGCGAGTCCAACCAAACGAACTAAAATGCGTCCTTTGCGCCGGTGCCATAACTTCTCGTCCGGGCTCTATTATATAATTCTAATTGACAAAAGTCAACAACGAGTTTTAATCAGTTTGAAATTTAAATCCAATAATGGGGAATAAAACATTACTGCTAATAAAATTAAATTTTTCCTCGTAGTCTCCTGATGTGTCTTTCTTCTTGTGTTTGTGATTTTATATAAAAATTAGTTACTCAGTCAACCCTTGTTCAAGATTTAGTGAGTGTGTTTCCGTCTTAATACTTAACAATAGATGCGTGACTTAAATCGGTAACATTAAAAAGAAAAGTATACTCGAGTAAAACTACGATCCCGGGAGTCATAGTGAATCAAGTGTCCCTGCTTCAAGCTCTGACATAAGTGCGACTAGTTCGATGATTGACACAAAAAGAAAGAAGTAATATCAGCGTAACTTTCGAGGAATTTCACTTTTGTTGATGTCATACAAAATTTTGTCCAATATTCTTCTGAGAAGATTAACTCTGTACATAAATGAAATTATTAGTTTTAGGCATAATAGATCGACTATTCATCAGATTTTTTTGTATTCGACAGATACTGGAGAAAAAATGAGAGTATAAGGGTAAAATACATCAGTTATTCATAGATTTCAAAAAGGCATATGACTCGGTTAAGAGAGAAGTTTTATATAATATTCTTATTGAATTTGGTATTCCCAAGAAACTAGTTTGATTAATGAAAATGTACAGCAGAGTCCGTATAGGCCAATTTCTGTCATATGCTTTTTCAATTCACTGCGGGCTAAAGCAAAGAGATGCATTATCACCTTTACTTTGTAATTTTGCTCTAGAATGTGCTATTAGGAAAGTTCAGGATAACAGAGACGGTTTGGAATTGAATGGGTTACATCAGCTCCTTGTTTATGCAGATGACATGACTTTGTTAGGAGAAAATCCATAAACTATTAGGGAAAACACGGGAATTTTACTTGAAGCAAGTAAAGAGATAGGTTTGTAAGTAAATCCCGATAAGACAAAATGTATGATTATGTCTCGTGACCAGAATATTGTACGAAATTGAAATATAAAAATTGGAGATTTATCTTTGAAGAAGTGGAAAAATTCAAATATCTTGGAGCAACAGTAACAAATATAAATGATACTCGGGAGGAAATTAAAAGTAGAATAAATATGGGAAATGCGTGTTATTATTCGGGTGAAAAGCTTTTATCTCCTGCTCTCTAAAAACCTGAAAGTTAGGATTTATAAAACAATATTACCGGTTCTTCTGTATAGTTGTGAAACTTGGACTCTCACTTTGAGAAAGGAACAGAGGTTAAGGGTGTTTGAGAATAAGGTGCTTAGGAAAATATTTGGGGCTGAGAGAGATGAAGTTACAGGAGAATGGAGAAAGTTACATAACGCAGAACTGCATGCATTTTATTCTTCACTCAACATAATTAGGAACATTAAATCCAGATGTTTGAGATGGACACGACATGTAGCACATATGGGCGAATCCAGAAATTCATATAGAGTGTTAGTTGGGAGGCCAGAGGGGAAAAAATTGATTTAAGAGAGGTGGGATATGATGGTAGAGACTGGATTAATCTTGGTCAAGATAGGGACTGATGACGGGCTTATGTGAGAGCAGCAATGAACCTCCGGGTTCCTTAAAAGCCATAAGTACTAATATACTGCTTTTATTATTATATTATGCTAATTGTGGCACCATAATACCATATGATCGATTTGGGCCCAGCATAAATGCATGTATTCTGGACCATAATTCTATTTAAATTAACTAGGAAAGGGGCATATTTTAAAGTTTTTTTTTTTTTTTACATACGGTACAATTGTTTGTCACTAATATAATAAAATCAATGGATAGTTTCATTAACTGAATCGCTATACACCTTGACCTTCCTTTGCTGCTATATATACAATGGGTGGACCCTATAATGCATCTGTTTTACTTGTATAGTAACATATATAACACGTTTCACTTTCATTGAAAACCCTGAAGGAACAAAGGTTTCAAATGGATTTTTCTACAATGAAGGCTCCTAAACTCTCGCATCATGGTGCACACCATAAGTCTTACAATAATAATTAAAGTTTCCGGTACATCAATTTCAACTGATTCCTCAGTAACTGGCCCGAAGAAGTGAACCACCGCCACATACTTTTCCAAAAGGATGATGATTCAAATTTTGGATTAAAAGATTGGGGAGGGGGGGGGGGGTTAGAATGAGGGAGAAAAGCTGTCTAATGAAATGAAGAAATCAGGTGTAAATTTTAAGATGCCATTATTATTGTCACTTGAATCTACTCCTTGTCTCAGTTCTCTCTCTCATCTCTTGTGCTTTCTTAATCTTGTTCTATGAAGTTTTTGTAAGCAGGAGGGAGAAGTACATAAAACTTATCTATCACATATTCCTTACCCGAGGTAGACTCGAACCATCGAATGTTGGACCCATCCACTAGGCTACAGTGACAGAGGCTGATAAAATTAAAAATCTTTCCCCCATGTTGTCATCTCGAGAGGTCCGAGGGGGGAGTAATGGAAGGGGTAATGTTATCAATGATGTAATGAACGGGAATTATAGGTAGTAAGACGAAGGGATATCATTGGCATAGGTTCGGTATAATCTAGGATTGCTTAATTGTGTGAAGTAAACAAATCAACACATTTGAACTGAAATTCAGAATTACCCGTCGGATAATGTACTTATGCGTTTGTCAACTGTGAAATGAAGCACAGGTAGGAGGGAAATCTTGAGGTACCGGTATATCCGGGCAACATTCAAAACATAACACTTCCGTTCTCGACTTTCGCATGATGTCATTGTTTTACACGACTTAATCCCCATTCCAGTTTGACCAGTAGGTGCTTCTGCACACTTTGAAATGAATGCTGTCAGGCTATAGGTGAGATTGTCTACACCGAATATGGCGGAGCTATACAGCAGTGCTTAAGCACATACAGGTAAATATTTTTCGATTGTTATGTTGAAACTATTTGCATGCGCAAGGTAAGGTCGGGTGTTCACCAGTGTATAGGTCTAGGCCTACATCTCGCGCAAGGCGATAATTAATAAAATATATTGCACCTCCTTTGGTTCACTTCTTTTGAACAATTAATGTTTCTTTATAGAGTTGTCTGAAACAAAGCTCAGTTACCGATTTGTGGACACACATTTATACAATATCATCATTATCCGACAAGTAGGTCTGTTAGACCTCAGTGGTCTGTTACGGTATCTAGTCATTTATTTTTGTCTGCCAAGTTTATATGATGGCATAAGTTTTGGCATTGTTGGGATTCATTCTCAGTTTCCATTTCCTTGTTATGGACATAAAATATATAAATTCAGACTGTGAGATATGTACACAGACATAACACATGCAGTGAATTAGTACGGTTGGTTTACATCAGACTTCATACGGGTAGCTATACGAAAACTCATGGAATTTCAGTGGATGCTCAAGTTTTATACTCTTCCAGGCCAATCTTGGATACTGCCCCACACCACGCACGGAACTGACGTCTGATTTAAGTGACGTTAAGTCGATGTATGTATCAAGGTTAGTGGATTAGTTGAGGGGTATTATGTAAGTGATGTGAGGACGAGGAATGTGAAAATTAAGTACTTTTTCTCTCCCGTGTGCAGTGTGGGGGGGGGGGGGGCAAAGAAGTTTCACCCTTGAAATTAATAGCAGAAACAATATGACATTTTATATCAAAACGAAATAATGTGAAAGCACTAAATCTTGCGCCACACGATTTTATAAGCGAAATACTTACCCTATGTCTTCCAACGCATCTAAAATATCATTTTCCATATTGCAGTGTTTACTGAAGTTACTTCAGATACTGCAAATTAAGAACTAAAACCCCTTTAATAAATATCCTCCTTATTACATTACACAAATTCCTCTAAAGTAACTTTCAGCTGTCTGTACCAAAAATTTGTCAATGATCTCCAAGCTGGCAAGTGTTAGTACCGGCTTAAACAATTGAACATCGAAATTATGAAACAAGTGCGTTTAGAAATAGTGAGGCATAGTTTCTACGAAGAGGAACTCGCGACAGGAATAGTTTTGCTCACCAACGAGGCCCGTAAAGCCGGTTAAGGCCGGTTACACACTATACCGAGAGATGTGTAATGTGAAATGTGCGCCGAGAAATGCGTCAGATCGAAAGCATTGTTTAAATGGAACATCACACACTACAACGAGTTTCTCGCTCACCTCGCGCGAGGTAATCTCATTTCTCGTTCTGATCGCTAGCCTAGCGAATTTTTCAAGACACATTCGACCTCTGTCAACGATTATGATTACACACAGATATCGCTAAAATATTTTTCAGCTGTTTTAAATTCATAAAATAGCAAAATTGTTCTAATATGTCAGAACGGCCATTGAAATTTATCGGTGTCATACAAATAAGTATGATGCACGAGACGATAACTATAATAATACTAAATTGAAGACGTCGTCGGAAAAAGGAATGTAACATCGTAGATAGGAAAAGAAATTTTAAAGCATTTATTTATAACAAATTATTGAACTCAATGGCTGAATAAATGTTTATCCCTTTTTAGTGAAATGATTGTGATAGTAAATAAAGCACTAATAAAATATGCTCCTGAAATAATTTTCCTCTCTATTGAAACATCAATTTACAGTTTTGTTCGTTATGTCCAAATTCGGGGGAGGTTTTCAAATAAAAGAAGAAAATAAATATGGAAGAAGATAACCGATTTAATCAGACATTAATTAGGTTAGGTTTCTAATTTGCAATTCCAATAAACATAATATTGGCTACGAATGAAATTATGACTTCATGATCACATAATACTTAGCAATGAAAAGATATGATTTTTTTTAAATAATTGAAGTAAACTTTATTGTACATAAATAAATACATTATAGTTGGGAATAACAAACAGAAAAAAGAAAACAAAAGAAAAAAAATAACTTGACACTTGTTTATGGGTACTGCCCACTGGCAATCCCAAAAGTACCCTATATGATTTTATATTAGATATTACTGTATGTATTACTTGCTAGTCAACACGATAATTTATTAAGGATTCAGTTTTCATCATTGTAGGCCTACTCATGATGAAAGGGTTGCATTATTGGACTGAAGAGAATGCTATTCCTGGTCATGAAAAAGTGAACAGTACCATTCCGTTTCGCGATAAAGTGAAATACAATTTCCTACATGCCGTTTAATATAGTGAGGGAATAACGGTATTTCTCCAGAAAAATTACACCAAAGAAAGGCACAATTTTCTTTCGTTTCACTAGCTTCCACGAGTTGTATAATATGATAAAAACATGTTTTTGGTTTGCAGCCACAAAATTAAGCTGGCTACCGCGCGACACTAGCAACTATTTCTATTCTGCACTCTTGGTTCGATTATACATTTCTCGGCGCTGTGTGTGGACAATGCTGTCTCGCCTCGCTCGCGCATTTCTCGGCGCACATTTCACATCACACATCTCTCGGTATAGTGTGTAACCGGCCTAACACACTATACCGAGAGATGTGTAATGTAAAATGTGTGCCGAGAAATGCGCGAGCGAGGCGAGACAGCATTGTCCACACACACAGCGCCGAGAAATGTGTAATCGAACCAAAGAGTACAGAATAGAAAATAGTTGTCAGTGTCGCGCGGTAGCCATCTTAATTTAACCTATCATTGTATTTTCATGGTGTAGTCATGGATAGTTTTTTGAGTAATATTTTGATAAATTTAAATATGTCGATCCAGTGTGCTGTATGGCAGAGGAAATGAGTCCAAGAACTTACCTGGAATAACTTATCATAGGTATGTATGAGAGAGTAATGACATTATATACGTAAATATCCGGAGTTGTTGTCGTCTGTAGTTTATTAATATTTAAATTTAACTTGTGTTACAGCTTTCGAAAGGATCCGGAGGTTGAAGCTGTTCGGACACCTCGTGTTGTCGCAGCACAATTTGTTCCAGTCACTTCAGGGAGGAGGATATGGATCGCACGGCCTCATCATAGCCTATATGTATCAGAAAGGGGGCCTGCTGTACAGTGGCGGCTCGTGGGTATTGAATTCAGGGGGGCTGCATAGAAAAATAAACCATGCACTTACCTTATTTAAAGATTAATTCCAAGCGCCTTGTCTTGTAGGTTGCAAACTTTGGAATCATCTTCTTATTAAATTCCGATATGTCGTTTAGTTTAATATAGTCTTTACAATGGAAAACATAGCTAATGCGGTCAGTCTCTCTTCTCTCATCGTATTTCTGAGATAGGATTATACCAGTAGCGCTCGCCGTCAAGAAAAAAAGGTGAAGTGCTGTTCACATAAACAGTTCACATGAACAACTTTACTAATATAATGAGTAGGCCTACTATTCGTAAACTACGTACAATTTTAATAGTTCTAGAACACACGCAAACAGGAAAACTAATTTATTCAGGACTCACTCAATTTCTTGCATACAAAGTCAATCCTCCTATCTTTTAAAGCAGCAAACCGTTGATGATGTCTTCATAAAATGTCTGAGTTTAACTGAGGGTGGACAGTATATCTCTATGCAAAGCTATGGGGCTAATGATGAAAGTCCTTCCTGTGATGTAGCATTCCGAGTGAAATTTTCAAACAGAAAAGCTTCTTTCATCGGAAGTATTTTTAAAGCTATTTTATACAACTTTTCTATTTTCTTAGCACTTTTTAAAACAAAGAACAAATGGAACTGTAGATCGTCAAGAATTTAAAACATCTTTTTTTATCCTCATATTTAAGTCTACAAAACGACATTTCCAATAAATTACAAACTGTGTCATTTTCGGGATAAATATTTCGCACTCATTTGTAAACATTTTCTATGTACTTGTACCTAAGTACTCGTATTTGTATAATAGCTAGTGATTAAACATATAATATATACTTAGATGTAGGATTAATACACTATATACACTTATCACTAATATACTCTAAATACATTAAATAAGTTAATACATACGTACACAATATTAAACTACATGTGTACATTTACGCGCGCGTTAAACTTTCAAATACAAGAGCTTGAACAAAACTGGCGAGCTCATAAGAAGAAATAATACACGCCGCGGAAAACAACTTTTAAACTTTGCTAATGTATGTGGGGTGCATTCCTGATAAAATAACATAGAGCCAGCTAATTTACCACTGCAGGGGTGGCTGCTTGGACACAGAATGAGAATACTATTCTCGAGTCAGATAGTACATACTGTAAAATTTCACAGCCCTTGAACAATAGCCTTGGAGACCATCTTCAACCCTTCTCTATTATTAGTACCGCTAGATCTGCAAACTGGTTACTCCACCTACAAGTCTCAGTTCTCCGTAACTGAAGGACTCGGAAACGCACTTCACCCATACAATCTTTCTTTAGTGCGTGACGTCACGTTACCATGGAAACCAAGTGCTGTATGAGAATGGGAGCCCAAATAATTTCACCTTTACAGTACTGTAAGTTACAATAGACACCGCTCGGCGCTCGTAACAGTTGTCATTATTCTATTCAGCGGACGGTTACAGGTACTATTTACACAACTAAACACTGTTTAGATCGACTGAAAAAAAAAACTTATTTTATTTTAGAACTATGGTACCGGTAATAACTAGAATTAGTTATTAATACGTGATAAAATTGCGTTTTACACATGAATAGATGAAGTAGTACTTCACCTACTTCACCTGAACAACCGCCCCTGGATTTTACTCTCTTCAAACACGAAAAGCAACGTTCTGGTTCGGAAGTTGTCATTGGTATGGTGATAGCTAGTAGTTTCAAAATTTCTGAAAATGAGGCCTGCAAGTTCTCAGATAGAAGAAACTGCAAGAGCTTGACTGTGTCACTAATATTTCTGAATTCTTGTCTCTGATACAACACAGTGAGTTCCGTTTTTAGTTTGTCTTTATCGAACATTGGAAAAAGCTTCACACATACATTTAGGTCATTTTCAGGAAATGAGCTTTTGTAGCATTCAAATTTTTCTTGACACAGAAGAGAAGATAATATCAGATTATCTATGAACTGGAATCAGGTGTTAGCTTGTGTGAAAATGAGGTCATACACTTCCTTCGCTGCCGCAACACTTGTCTGAATCCCTTCGACCTTACGACGCTTTTTAGGGTTTTCGTTTTCACAGATCTCGCTGCTCAACTGTGCACTGTTCCGTATTGTCTGTATGGCATTAACAAAGCTTGATATGCAGAGTCGGCCTCGGTAGCATAGTCGGTTGCGGGTTCGATTCCGGCTCAGGTCGATGGCATTTAAGTGTGTTTAAATGAGCCAGGCTCATGTCAGTAGATTTAATGGCATTTAAAAGAATCCTGCTTGACAAAATTCCGGCACACCGGCGACGCTGATACGAGTATAACCCCTGCAGTTGCGAGAGTAGTGAAATAGACCATAATTTAATTTTTTATATGCAGATTTGAACCTTAGAAATATCTAACTGGCAATGTTGTACTTGGTTGTATAATATATCTACATGATACATCAATAAATGAAAAAAAAACTGAGCAAGAAATTGAATTCAGGATCTTCAAGAGTACGCACCAGGGCGCTTGCCTCATTTATTGTGATGATGTTAGATGTTTCAGATTCCATTATGGCTTGAAAACATTCTAGCAATGGCTCCTTCTCATGAACAACATTTATGTTACTGTTCTTATTTTAAAACTCCATCTTGTTGCCCCAGCTGATGGAATTGTCTTTGAAACACATTAATCTAATACAGACTGTGTGGAGATCGAGAGAAGAAAGCAGGGATACTGGATAAATTAGCAAAAGATATACGACCTTTGTAGGCTATTTTGTTTAGCGGCTCTTTCCATTATGAGATTCAACTGATGGGCACTTAATTTCACATTTCTCCTGAATTGTTAAGGTACTGAATCGAATAGACTGTAAATATTGTACATAATTAAACATTGTTGCACTTGTTATACTAACTACATTAAAGAAAATGTATTTAAAACTGCGCGCAACTGACAAACTGCTGCAAATTTTGCAGCGCCTGGAAACTCTGGATTCATGGCGAGGGGCTAGCAGGAGGAGGGGTAAAACTAACGTGCAAAGCATCCGAGACGAGACTGGCAGCTCCAGGGGAGGAAGTGGCTTCACCAATTCGTCCTTGTCTCTCGTTTCGCTCTGGCAGCACCAGGGGAGAAAGTGACTTCACTAACGATTGCGTGCATGTCAATGAGAGAGAATTTTTTTTTTAATTCGAGCAGCTAAATAGGGACTGTATAATTTTTAATGTATTTCACAACATAAAACGAGACAAGAGCCACGAATGTCTGGGGGTGCTGCAGCTCCGCAGCCCCCCTTCGAAAGCCGCCCCTGGTGCTGTATATATTTGCACCCTGAAGAACCAAAGGTTAATTATATGAGCATTACACTGATAGAATAATATTGGTATATTTATTCGCTATTGTGTATAGAGTAGGCTCGTTATGTTATATGAATTATTATTTTCAGGAAAGAAGAAGAGTAAAACAGAAGTTTGCTGAAATCTTTCTCTCCCTCTCTCTACTGTGACAGTTGTAGACGAAGTTGGGACCTCCGTAATGTCATTGGAAGGTGATATTGAAAATGAAATTCGGGTTCTATCGAAGAATAAGGAAGTTAACGAAAGGATCGTTTTGTGTACAAAAAGAGAATAAGACATTGCAACAGTATAAATGGCGAGTGGTGAAATCAGTGGCTGACTTGAAAGATGTGTTGGAAACTGTGAAACAGAAAATCTTGTTTGAATACGAGTTTTGTGATATGTCACGTTCCATTTCAAAGACTTTTGTATCTCTTCTCAAGAGACATATGAAAGGTTAATGGTAAACAGCAAAAGAAACAGAGTGATAAAAACATAGCCCTACCTACCGGTAACAATTAATTTTCTTTCTCCTAACACATATAACTTTGTTAAAGAATTTGATACAGCTCTTCGTAAGCTTCGGACTCTATACAAATGGTACAGTATCGTAAATGCAGTTCATTGTACAATAAATGAGATATTCATATTCACAGCATAATATAAATAAAATGTTAATATACAAATAATTGTGTTTTTCTATGTTTATTATGTTGTAACCTATAGTTTGAACCTTATAAATCATCCAATTTCTTAATAAAAATATAGCAGTGGACCAAACCAAGAACGAACAGTTTAAAAATACTAAAAAGTTAAGTAGTTTACATAATTTCGTGGTGCAAAACATGAATCAATGAAATATAACTTATTTTCTTTGGGACGTTTGTTACTCCATTACCATGAAAAGAAAAATGTTTATATTGCATAAAACTGCAATAAGTGTATTTGATAGACTCTTTAATGCGACAGTGGCTCTGGAACCATGCGTTTTCAATTTTTTTTCACGGCCTTCAGTAAAACTATGACAATGTGGTCATAATATAGGAGGTGATAGAGCTTCTTTCTTGGCACCCAATTATATAAAATATTTGGCAAAATTATCAACATAAGACGCAACAGTTCCTGCACTAATTACTAGGGAAATGACCAGATTTCATAGTATTGCATCTTGGACCTAACGAGTGTTATATTTGTAACAAGTGAGGGGGGCTACAGCAATGTATTAAAATACAGAAGAATCAAATTTGTATAATTTTAACAAGTGTGGGCTACAACATCGTATTAGAATACACAAGTATCAAAAGATTTTTTTATCCTGAAAGTAAAATATTTGTGGCTGCAAACCAAAACCATGTTTTTACCACATTATACAACTCGCAGAAGTCAATGAAACGAAAGAAAATTGTGCCTTTCTTTGGTGTAATTTTTCTGGAGAAATACCATTTTTCCCTCACTATATTAAACGGCATACAGGAAATTGTATTTCACTTTATCGCAAAACGGAATGATAGTGTTCACTTTTTCATGAATAGTGAACAATATTCTCTTCAGTCCAATAATGAAACCCCTGAATCACGAGTACAATTAAGATAACTGAATCCTTAATAAAATCATGCTGACTAGCAAGTAATACATACAGTAACATCTAATATAAAATCATATCTTTTCATCGGTAAGTACTGTGTGATAATAAAGTCATAATTTCATTCATAGCCAATCTTACGTTGATTGGCATTGCAAATTAGAAACCTAACCTAATTAATGTCTGATTAAATCGGTTATCTGCTTCCAGATTTATTCTTTTATTTGAAGACCTCCCCGGCATAAGGGCATAACGAACAAAACTGTAAATTCATGTTTCAGTGTGGAAAGGAAAATTATTTCAGGAGCATATTTCATTAGTGCTTTATTTACTGTCACAATAATTTCACTAGACAGGGATAAAAGTTTATTCAGCCATTGAGTTCAATTTATTGCTATAAATAAATACTTTAAAATTTCTATTCCTCCCTACATCACATATTTTAATAATTTGATGTTACAATCCTTTTTTCCGTCGACGTCTTCAATTTAGTATTATTATAGTTATCGTCTCGTGAGTCATACTTATTTGTATGACACCAAAAAAGTTCAATGGCCGATCTGACATATATTATAACAATTTTGCTAAGTTTTCAACATTTAAAACAGCTGAAAAATGTTTTCCCGATATCGTAATCGCTGACAGAGGTCGAATGTGTCTTGAAAAATTCGCTGGGCTAGCGATCAGAGCGAGGAATGTGTTTACCTCGCGCGAGGTAAACACATTTCTCGCTCTGATCGCTAGCCCAGCGAATTTTCAAGACACATTCGACCTCTGTCAACGATTACGATTACACACAGATATCGGGAAAACATTTTTCAGCTGTTTTAAATGCAGAAAACTTGCCAAATCGTTCTAATATGTCAGATCGGCCATTGAAAGTTTATGGTGTCATACAAATAAGTATGATACACGAGACGATAACTATAATAATACTAAATTGAAGACCTCCCCGGTAAAAGGAATGCAACATCAAATTATTAAAATATATGATGTGGGTAAGAAAATAAATTTTAAAGCATTTATTTATAACGATAAATTGAACTCAATGGCTGAATAAACTTTTATCCCTGTTTAGTGAAATGTTTGTGATAGTAAATATTGCACTAATGAAATATGCTCCTGAAATAATTTTCCTTTCTACTGAAACATGAATTTACAGTTTTGTTGATTATGTCCTTATTCCGGAGAGGTCTTCAAATAAAAGAAGAAATCTGGAAGTAGATATCAACCGATTTAATCAGTCATTAATTAGGTTATGTTTCTGATTTGCAATGCCAATCAACATAAGATTGGCTATAAATGAAATTATGACTTTATTATCACATAATGCTTAACATTGAAAAGATATGATTTTATATTAGATATTACTCTATGTATTACTTGCTAATCAACACGATAAATTATTAAGGATTCAATTGTCTTCATTGTACTCGTGATGCAGGGGTTGTATTATTGGACTGAAGAGAATGCTATTGCTGTTCATGAAAAAGTGAACAGTATCATTCTGTTTCGCGATAAAGTGAAATACAATTTCCTGCATGAATGTAGTGAGGGAATAATGGTATTTCTCCACAAAAATTGCACCAAAGAAGGCACAATTTTCTTTTGTTTCACTGGCTTCTGCAAGATGTGTAATGTGATAAAAGCATGGTTTTGGTTTGAAGCAACGAATATTGTACTTTCAGCATAAAAATCTTTTGATTCTTGTGTATTCTAATATGATGTTGTAACCCACACTTGTTAAAATTATACAAATTTGATTCTTCTGTATTTAATGCATTGTTGTAGCCCCCCTTCACTCACTTGTTACAAATATAAGACTCGTTAGGTCCAAGATGCAATACTATGAAAACTGGCCATTTCCCTAGTAATTCGTGTTGGAACTATTGCGTCTTACGTTGATAATTTTGCCAAATATTTTATATAATTGAGTGCCATGAAATAAGCTCCATCACCTCCTATATTATGTCCACATTGTCATAGTTACTGAAGGCCGTGAAAAAATTTGAACACGCATAGTTCCAGAACCATTTTCGCATCGAAGATCCTATCAAATACACTTATTTCAGTTTTATGCAATATAAATCTTTTTCTTTTCATGGTAAGTTAATGGAGTAACAAACTTCTCTCAAAGGAAATAAACGTTATATTTCATTAATTCATGTTTTGCACCACGAAATTATGTAAACTACTTACCTTTTTAGTACGAGGCGTGTTCTTAAAGTAAGTTCCAAAAGGGTGTAGTAAGTAAACGGGAAGATATTTACAAACCATTTTTGTTCCATTGTATTCCCTACACTTCAATTACTTCTCAACATAATCTCCACCAATATTGAGGCATTTATCGAGTCTATCCCCTCATTGTAGAATTCGCCCGCCTGCGATGTGAACCACTCCAGCACTGCTGTTTTCACTTCATCGTCGCCATCAAAATGTTGACCACCGAGGAACTTCTTGAGGTGCAGGACGAGATGAAAGTCACTCGGAGCCAAATCCGGGCTGTAGGGGGATGGACAATTTGTTCCCAACCAAATATAGAGATGAGATTTTGGGTGTCACGAGCTGTGTGTGGCCATCTCCTGACCATTCCATCACTAATGGCATCATCACCATACACCACACAAAGTTTACGATGAATGTCAGCTGGTTTGATGTTCCTCACATTCAAGAAACGGATAACAGACCGCATCTCACAGTCGGCGGGGTGCTCGAGCACTTTAAACATTTCAACTGATCACAACTAAGCACACACACGGACTGAAGCTCTGAAACTGCATGCACAGCTTGTCTGAGGACTGAAGAAGAAAACACGCATGCACAAAACAACGACTGCAGCGATGTTATGGCTATAATTGAAAACGGAACTTACTTTAAGAACACGCATCGTATTATTAAACTGTTGAGTCTTGGTTCGATCCACTGCTATATTTTTATTAAGAAGTTGGATGATTTATAAGGTTCAAACTATAGGCTATAACATAATGAACATAGAAAAACACAATTATTTGTATATTAACATGTCATTTATATCATACTCAGAATATTAATATTTCATTTATCTGTAGCCTACAATGAACTGCATTTACGATACTATACCATATGTATAGAGTCCGAGGATTAGGAAGAGCTGTATCAAATTCTTTAACAAAGTTATATGTGTTAGGGGAAAGAAAATTAATTGTTACCGGTACGTTTTCGTCACACTTTTTCTTTTGCTTCTTACCATTAACTTTTCATATGTCTCTTGAGAAGAGATAAAAGTCTTTGAAATGAAACGTGAAATATCACAAAACTAATTTATGACTTTGCAAAACTTTATATACACAAATTAGAGCACAGACAATCAATATTTTCATCATTACTGACTTAAACGAGTATTTAGCTTAGTTAGATGTAATAATTAATCATACAATCACTTTAATCGCCTCAACACTTGAACACCTGCTGATTAGAAATGATGCGGTATGGTGCAGTCACAGTCGCGCTCTAGCGGCAAATTCTAGAAACACTGCTATACGGCGTTTCGGTTATTTGTAAGAAGTCGTCGCTGAACGATTCACATCATTTATAGTTCACTTCTATTGTTACACAACAAGATGGATGCACTGAACGATTCACATCATTTATAGTTCACTTCTGTGAACGATTCCATTGTCTATTGTTACACAACACACTAAACCTGGAGTAATTTAAGCTTATTAATCAAATAAATAATTCTACTTACTGTTTTTTATATGCTCACCTATATGTAATATCTATTTTATACTTATTTCATTGTTATTTTCCATCCAAAGATCATTAAGAACGATGAATATTATTTAATATCTCCTATCTTTCTTCAAATAGTGTTCATATGCCATGTTAATTTTCATTTGTTTTCATAAGTTAACAATGATGCACATTGGAAGCAACATATAAGAAATTATTTTCCTACACAATCCACGCTATATTCACGTTGTTTTGAAATGATTAATCGAAGATGGTTTGCTTATTGTTTATTACACGCACATTTGTATGTAATTTCTATTCCATACGTTTTTCTTCTATCCCCCGATCATTAAGAAAGGTGAATATTGTTTATGCTTGTTTCCTGTATTTCTTAAAATAATGTTATGTGGCATGTTAGTTTTTATTTGTCGTTATTTACGTAAAAATGATGCGCCAAAAAATAAAAAAATAATAATAATTTCGTCCTCACTCCACATCCTATTTATTCACATTTGTTTTTCAGTGATTTATTAAAGAATGTACCGGTATTTAAAATACTAATAATTTAGAAACATGTTACATAAATCATCCTTGTGCCAAAACAGAATGCTCCCTGGACCAAACTGTCGTATTTTGCAGTGGTCATCAGTACTCGCTGAAATGGGTA
This sequence comes from Periplaneta americana, assembly GCF_040183065.1. Lineage (NCBI taxonomy): Eukaryota > Metazoa > Arthropoda > Insecta > Blattodea > Blattidae > Periplaneta > Periplaneta americana. The sequence goes on from NC_091119.1 coordinate 118,155,396, forward strand.
ATAATAGTATAATAAAATAATGTTGTACGTAGTATTTAGAAACATGTTACATAAATCATCATTGTGCCAAAAGAGAATGCTCCCTGGACCAAATTATCGTATTTTGCAGTGGTCGTCAGTACTCGCTGAAATGGGTAATAATATAATATAATTGTTTTGCACGTAGCAAGCGGGGTATTGGGGCTGCAAGTCCCGATGATGATCCGACGTGTAGCACATGATGTAAAAAGCGGGGTATCGGGGCTGCAAGCCCCGATGATGATCCGACGCGTAGCACATGATGAAAAAAGCGGGGTATCGGGGCTGCAAGTCCCGATGATGATCCGACGTGTAGCACATGATGAAAAAAGCGGGGTATCGGGGCTGTAAGCCCCGATGATGATCCGACGTGTAGCACATGATGTAAAAAGCGGGGTGTCGGGCACTTAAAAGTGCCTTTTGGAAAGCATGGTGATGCGCATTTGACAAACCCAGTGTACGTACTTGCTAATAATCCCTTTTTATTTGTCGTTATTTACGTAAAAATGATGCGCCAAATAATAATAATAATTTCGTACTCACTCCACTTCCTATATTCACATTTGATTTTCAGTGATTTATTAAAGAATGTATCGGTATTTAAAAGACTAATAATTTAGAAACATGTTACATAAATCATCCTTGTGCTAAAAGAGAATGCTCCCTGGACCAAATTATCGTATTTTGCAGTGGTCGTCGGTACTCGCTGAAATGGGTAATAGTATAATATAATATAATTATGTTGTACGTAGCAAGATCGATTATTCAATTGATAGGATATTTTATGAGGTTGTCATGACTGAGGTATCTATTGTCAATTGCTTTTATTTGTCAGAAGGCCTTGACTGACGGGTATATAAGGACTGGCGCTCTTATGGGCGGAGGTTGGGGTTTGGGACGGCTCACAAGTAACAAGAGGAGAAGGGATAGAGACATCTACTATTTTAAAGATTTATGTCGTTCACTAGATGAGTTGATTCAACTAACCTGGAAATAATGTGAATCGTTCAGCGACGACTTCTTGTAAATAACCGGCGTTTCCAATGTTAAATTTTACCATAGAGCAGGCAGTATATTACAATCCAGACGGCGGTGTGGCAAACAAATCAACAAATCGAATTCTGCGTCGATGTTTTGCGTACCGGTATGTGTTTTCAATTCTATTTCAACGTGTTTTGGGTAATATTACTCAGAAGTTTTGTGCTACACGTGTTTTCTTCTATTGAGGTAAGATGATATTTACGTACTTATTTTGCATTGGAGATCTGAGATTATAAATGAAACATAATGAGCACTTATTGTGTTGTTTATTTATGTATTCGTGTCTTTTGTTAACGTGTGTTACATGTGTTCACCTATGCTATTCTGAGAAGGAGGTGATATTTAGTACTTATTATTTTACAAATGGAGATTTATTTGCTGAAATTATAACTATAAGTGAATAATTATTGTGATGCAGTTTTAACACATTGTGATTGAAGTTATTGTGAGGTGACATGATTGATACGTTTCAAGCAAACAATGCAAGAATTAAACACATAATATGTTTAACTTAATTGATTGATTAACATAATATGTATTTATTATTTAATTACTTATTAGGGATGTAAGAAAAATCACTGTAGTATTGTCTGTCATTCCAGCATGTCCCAGAAAACCTGGGTAAAAACTTGCTCTGTGCCTGGTTGTCTGGGGTCAAATAGAAGGGATTCAGACTTACCATTTTTCCACTTCCCGAAAAATGTTGAGGTTAGTAATATTGATTACTTAATCTATATTCCTTTAAATTACTCTTGTATTTGTACCTACAGAGAGTAATACAGCAATGTTTTTTTAGGCGAGTCCATTTTTATATGCTAAAACCTAACCTAACATTTAAGCACGTGATTAGCTGTGCAATATTGCAGTAGCCAAACATGTTTTGTAATAATAACAATATCAGTAGTAGTTGCCCAGATCAGCTACACCAAATAAAGTGCAATCTTCTATTGCTTCACAGGTTTCTGTAAGATTTATACAGTATAATGTAAAACACGTGGTTTTATTTTGCAGCCACAAATACTTTCAGCATAAAAATCGTTTAATGCTTACCTGTACGGTATATTCTAATGCATTGTTATAGCCCGTCTCTCCACTTCTTACAAGTATAACACTAGAGAGTTTAAGAACGCAATACTAGAGAAATAGACAATTTCCCTAGTAACCTAATTAAGTCTGGCCTCTCTCATGTTATGTTGGTAATAAATTAGTAACATTGTAACAAATACGGGAGGAGCTACAACAATACATAAGTATAAAGAGATGTCATAGGATTTTTATTTTGAAATTATTTGTGCGTGGAAACTAAAATCACATGTTTATGACTATATAAATCACACAGAATCCAGTGAAACAAGAGGAAACTGTGTTTCTTCTGGTGTAGCTTTTTAGGAAAAATACCATATTAAATATAAAAATGGGTCAAAAGAAAAGGTTCTTATTTAGTACTGTCACTAGACAACCCTACTTGAAATGAAAGTATCTGAGAATGCGCAACAGTCTTTTTGCATTTGCATGTACAAACTTGGACTACTCCCGTTTCACAAATTGTTGTTGAAAACAAAGCCGGCATTGTCAAAAATGCCTAGAAATTCTACAAAGTAACTACCTAATTGCATATTTTGCTAGTTACATAATCATAGACCTAGAAAGAGACTCGATCTGTATGATATACGAGCTTAGAGTTTCGAACAGTATCATAAAATTCGTAGTTCTTAAATGCCCCAGAATATACAATAGACCCAAGGTTGTATGATACTAGAGTAGGCCTATTCTATTTACTGGTAATTCTAATTAATACTTCTACATTTTACAGGGCTGTACATTGGGCAGAAAGTATAGGTGTAACCTATACCGAACATATTGCTACGACACTGTTCAACAGAGTAGTATGCAGTCGTCACTTTTCAGAGACTGATTTTAAAACAAAAGAGAGAAAAGGTCTCAACTGGTCGGCAGTTCCATCTTTGGATGGACAATCACAAGCGCACATTCAGACTCACAATCGAATTACCCTTCATCCGCACAACTTTCTTATCCTTCATCCATTCTATCAACTATACGACTTTTACCAGAAAATGAACTTACCCAATTGTCTCCTCAAAAAGACCTCAAATTCCTACAACCCTAAAAAACTTATCAAAGAAAGTCCACAGGCCTGTGTCCCTCCTCCTTTGCCAAAGAACACATTCCAGTCCCACCAACACCAGACATATATTACTGTTTTCATATAGCATGTCATTGTATCAGTTTGTTTTCTAGTGAAATTACAGAAGTAGCACATAAATAAACATTCTTCGACATAAATATTTCATTTCCTCACAATAAACATTGTACTTTGCTGAGAAAAATGTGTTAAAATGGTTTATAATCTTGAACACTTGCATAGTATACGAATTTAAACAATTTTTACTTACAAATGGCAATGTACTGCGTATTTCTGATATTAATAGAAGTATGTAAATGTAAAAGAATCACTACGGAGACTCACAGAGTGTGCCCTGTTAGTGCATGAATAAAGTGGCTTTTAAAAGCCAGACGAATGCATAATAATGGTAATAATGATCACTGAGAGTTGTTCCTTATTATTTTGATAATTTAGTAATAATACCTGTACAATATATTTTGTGTTCTTTGTGCTTCTTCCACATTCTTTTATGTTACTTTACAAATAAATATTTCTGGAACACTATTGTGTCTATTGTGTTCATTTGTAACTACGCATGCTCTGCTCGAACCATATTGTGCTGTAGAGGAGGAGGCGGCGGCTGTGTGAAATATGAAGGTAGTATGGATGTATGGAGGGAGATGAGTGAAATTTTGGTTAGGTTTCGAGAAAAATGCAATTTGCAGAATTAAAATTATCCGTGACTTTTCATTTTTATGTGGGGCAAGTTTATAACCATCATCTTTCTCAAAATTCATGGTTTAGTTTAGTTTCACAATTACAAACAGATTTTGTGATGGTAGTCATTCTCGCATTTTACTTTTACTCCATTTCCTGATTCAAATAATATAAGCTTCAACAGATTTCATGCTAAAAAGTTGACATTTTTACAGCATATTCTGACAAGTATGGTTAACAAAACTGCTGAGACTTTTTTTGGGTAAAGTAAATATTTTCAAAATTAATATGTGAAATATTTAGTCAGACACAAAAATTGAATTAAAGATTTTTAACTCTCTGCATTCGAAATTCAAATTATGGATCTGCTGTTAAATTATATGCATCATAGACATATGCATGTCCATTTTTTGTCAGACCAGTAACATATTTTGTGGGAATAGATATGTTTTAAAATAGGTGAAAATAAAATAATAATAAACTCTAAAGTTTTCACCTGGTACTGCTGGAACTTACGGACATTAATACTAATAACAAGAGGTTCCTGAATACAGAAATTAAGTCGCTAGCTTAAAAAATAGAGAAGGAAATTTAAATCCCTAAAAGTTCCCTTTCCATTCCTTCCCAAACTGAAATACCAAGCTGAGAACTATTGATTGTTGTTACAGGCAGGTGGGCTGGGAAAGGAGGATAAAATTATAATCAAAATGCAATATAAATAGTTCTGTACATTGTAGTGATTTTTTTTTCAAATAGACCTTCGCCTTTTACAAGATATATATGCAATATTGTATATTATACAATAAAAAAAAATAAAATAAAATTTGCATTCAAACATTTCCACCAAAAGTGAAATGTTTTAAAAGAAATAATTCATTCTGTACTAGTAAATAGAATGGCTTGGTATAGTAGTGAACGTAGTTACCGACACAGCAATAGAGGTGGGTGGTAAAAATGCTGTTACCGTTTTGTTTACAAAAGACTACAGATGGCTCTACGGTCGTCCTGGCAGCCTATGTTGGCAGCTGACGATTCTATGTCACTTATCGCCACGCCCACTTTGTTTTGGGCGCATAAGTTCATGGCGGACGGTCGTTCAATTTTCTTCAAACATGGCGGCGCAATGACCACTCTATATCTTTCTCTTTCTAACTCGTTGATATGCACAAATACTCTACAATGATAATACCACAGTCTAATATATATATATATTAGACTGTGATAATACCGCAAAGTTCACGGTAAAAGTGTTGAATGACTCGCCAGTGCTATCTAGCGGCAGGGATTGTAGGCAGCGAGGATGACGTGACGAATAGCGCGTTGAACTGTGATATGAGCTTTATTCTTCAAAAAACACATGATGTCCTAAGGATTATTGTCATTATAGTTGTAGCTTACATAATGTCAGTTAAATGTGGAAATTTTTGTACTTTGTTTTGTAAAAACTATGCTTAGCAAAATATGCTAGAACTTTCTTCATATTTCCAAAAGATAGAGATTGGGAGTAGTCATGTAAACACCAGTAGAATAGTACTTTTCTGTTACAAGATGATGCTGATTATTATTATTATTATTATTATTATTATTATTACAGTAGCGTGCAAATTAATCCAAACAACGTAATTGCTTATGCAGAAACACTCAAACGGGATAAAAAAAAGGATCTAAGACATATCTCAGTAATCTATGTGGCCTCCCTTGTTGCTAATAACAGCTCTGAGGCGATTTCGCATGGATTCCACTAATTTCCCACAAATATTCTTCATTTCTTCATCGCGAAACCATACACCAATGAGGGCAGGAATCAGCTTCTCCTTTGTAGAACAATCCATTTTTTGCATTCTTCTTTTGCAAATTGACCACAAGTTCTCAATGGGGTTGATGTCGGGTGAGTTGCCTGGCCAGGGGAGTACCTGAATATTCTTCTTGTTGAAGAATTCTGTAGTTTTTCGAGACATATGGCATGGTGCCAGGTCTTGTTGGAACACACCTGCTATCCGGAAATGATTTTTGCAGCTGGGGTACGATTCTGGTTTCCAATAAGTGAATATATTTGTCAGAATTCATCATTCCCATGATAGGTATTAATGCTCCAGGCCAGAGCCTTCTTTAGTTACAAGCCGGGGCTATATGTCGGCAACACTGTAATTAACTGTCACCCGGAGGCTGACCGTACAGTACACGTGTTTGTGCTAATGCCGATTTTCAATGTAAATTAATGTTACAATATAAGTGTGTCGATGGAATTATGTTTGCGGTCGTACCAAACGTTAATTGTTGATGTATTATAAACTAAATGCGTGTTGGTGATAAGAAACAAGACAATAAATGAAAATAAAATGGTTGCAGTCTTTGGGAAATTTTACGGTTATGGATGACAAAGTAATTGACTATTCTATTAAATATTGTATAACCACATTTTTATATTCTTATTTGTGGTTTGTGTGTATCAGAATTCTAGTCAAATTGTTGGGTCTCGCCTGCTATATCAATAAAGTTACGCCGTTGGTTTTCAAAGTCACTGTAAACAGCTGTTTTGTGATCCCATAAATGTTGCAGTTTTGTTGAAGATTCGGAATGCCTGCTATACGTCAGAACTATCTATAATTTGTAGATGCATATAATCACTTTGTTGGTTTGGTCAATGTTACTTATGTCCCGCTCACTATAGAGACATAGGCCAATTTTACATATATTTAGTATAACTTGTTGCTTCTTTGACAGGTTGGGTTTGGTTAGTTTAGGTTTTTGTTATAGCCTACCTTCCATATACGATTATAGCGCAACATTGGCAGTGATAAAAGTGGGCGTTGGAGACTCTACATTCACCCAGAAAACAAGCTAAGAATGTGAATTATGCAAATAGGCCTAAAATAAAATGTAAACCGAAGAAACTATTGACCGAAATTAAAATGCATATGATATCCTACACCTTTCATGTCAGAGATGAAACAACATTAAGCGGCAAAACATTGTCAATTTACTAGCCACGTAATGGTTAATTGATTGGAATAGGGTATTGCGAAAGTACGTCATTATTTTATTTATTTTTGGTACAAGTAACATTTCTTTAAGTATTTATTTATTTTCCCTTGTACCATCAATAAAAAACAAGTATGCTTTTACTTTTTTTAATTATAAGTTTAGTTGCTACGACACATAGGCACACAGCACTTTCTAGGCATCTGAAATATTTGTAGAAAAACACGATAGATAATCGCATAAGATAATATTAAAATATATCCTAAACCTTTCACAGATGAAACACCATTAAGTCGCAAAACACTGTCAATTTGTTAGCCACAAATTTGTTAACTGAATGGAACCTAAGAATATTGCGTAGGCACTTACGTCTTTATTGCATTATTGATTTTATTATTTTCGGTGCAAGGAATATCTTTTTTATTTATTTATTTACCTTCGTACTATCAATAAAAATATGTTTTTTTTTGTAATTATTTTAAGTGGCAGCCTTTGTATGTAAGTAGCCTACTTACGCCGTATTTTGAAGTATAGCTAATTGATTGCAATAAAACACTATTTTCGAACCCGTAATAATTTACATCACTACTCTGAATCTTGATCTTACCTTTGTGCATGAAGTAATATTGAAAAAATACGCGTTACGTATAACGAAAGCAATGAGCAAACACAATATCATTCTAAAATCTCCCGCCTCCACTCAGCGTTGCTAAACCTACCCATGGCCCGGCTTGTAACTAAAGAAGGCTCTGTCCAGGCCCTTCATGCGTAAAACAACCCCAAAACATTACTTTAGGGGGGTATTTGGGTGCTTGTTGGAGATGAGCTGCTGTTACTGTTTCGGATCCTTTCCGTACGTAAGAAACGCGGTGGCCGTGGACCTCGAAATGAGACTCATCGGAAAAAAGTACATTCTTCCAGTCATTCACTGTCCAGTGTTGATGTAATTTTGCCCACATTAAGCGTTTTTTGCACATAACAGGGGTTAGCAGTTGCTTCTTAATAGGCTTACGAGCCCTTCGTCCAGCTTCCAAAAGCCTACGCCGCACTGTTGTGACGTGAATATTCGCCCCAGTGGTAGCCATTAAACTCGCGGGTTAAGTCGACAGTAGTTAAGCCCGGTTCAGACGGTGCGTGTTTCTGTTTTGGATTCCAAGGTGGCTGCGCGGATGGGTCGCCTGCGTGGTCACTCACCGTTAATAATGCGCTCTGGTGGCTCCGTGGATGGCTAGCTTGCTGGATTTCGAGGGTAGGTTCCTTGCTATTTTTCCTGCGTGCTTCTGTGCTGGTTCAGTGTTACCAAAATAGTTGTTCTCCAACTAAATTTTTTTTTTATATATTTCTTAGTTTCTAAGGATAGAATAACCAAATATAGAATTTTAGTTGTTTTAAACTTCTTGTTTAATTGCTTTGTTGCAACATTTACTATTGTTAATGTAGAATTTTAGTTGTTTTCCACTTATGGTTAGTTTCTTATTTATCATGATTGTTATCCTAGATCATATATAAAACAGATTAACCAAGCTTATATTAAATTTAGACGCAACTGGAAAATAACAGACGCTATGCGTGGCTAGTGCAAAGACCTTATAATAGTATACTAGACTCACACAGAGCGCTGGTGTGCTGTCCAAAATTGAAACCAGTCTGCGCATGTTTACGCCGCCATGCTACTGGTAGAAATAGAGCGGTAAACACGATTGTCATACTTGTCCTTTGTTTTGTCTCGGGTGTTTTTAGTGAATAGTGTGAAAGTAATGGCAATATAATTTTGAAAGATGATATATTATCGCCGCGGACTCATGCTTAACATCTCGGCATCATACAATAACGTGCGGTGTGGTTTAAAAAAATAATTTTGCCGACCGATTGTTGCTCTGTAGGTTTCACTCTAAGCGTCACGTTGTCACGTCTACTTTCTCGATAAGAATAAGCACTAGTTTGTTATATTGTTAAATGGCTATTATTATTATTATTATTATTATTATTATTATTATTATTATTATTATTATTTCATATACGAGTACGTTGGCTTTCTTAACTCTTAATAATAACTCTTTAATAATAATTTTTAATCACATACCTTAATGTTCGTCCTCAGCACATGCAACCTCGGGTTTAGTCTACGTGGATTAGACAAGTAAGTGTCATTTAATAATAATTGAAGCAGCTTATTGGTTACATTATTGAAATTGAGGCGAGTGATTGGAGCGGCGACACAAGAAATTGAAAACAATAATACAATTAAATTTCAAAGACCTGCCGAACGCATGAGGCCGCTCAAAGACCTGCCGAATGTTAACCATGAGAGCGCGGCGATAATACCATCCCTGTTTAATTTTCCAAGCTATTTGCAAAAGGTACGATATAATATTATCTCTGTTGTTACAATATCAATATCATTAAAAATCAATCAGTAGTTTACGACAATAAAGAATACTTAATTGTTAGTACAGGTATATCAGACTGTAGAGAAATCCCACTGAGTGAATTATTTAGACTTACACATCAGATGTTAAAACATTAGTGGAAAGATCATTTTTTTTTTATTATGTAAATGAATTTATCTGCAAGATAATAAACTTTCATTCAAGATCCATATATGGATAAATAAATATACAGATAATAAATAAATAAATAGCTATAATAGCTAAGCCTCCTTTGTGAATTTATGATTCAGAGTTCACCTATAAATAACTCTTTTACATTTTGCCGGATATATTTTATTAACAAAAGCAAGGAATGGCATCTTATTGATATTGCATATGTGCATAAAAATTATGTACCATCACTCCGCAAGCAATGATAATATATCTATTTTATTTATTTAAAATAACAATACAATATGTAAAAAATCCACACATAAAAAGTATGTGTTTTTTTTTATCTTGCATAAAGTGATTGTTTAGTTTTTAGGTCTTCACGTTACCTATTGTTTGCAATGTATTAGGTACCGATACTTTTTATAATTGATAGCATTCCATTTATTAATTGAAGAATGAATTCAATGTAATTTGGCTACCTTCGCATATTATATTTTGCCAGATTACCTATGTCCTGTGGTCTAAAAGTACCGGTAATATAATTTATTTTTGATTCTCTAAAACTTAACAGCAAGTCTACACTGATTATCGCATATTTATTTCACTTAGGACTTTGATCATAACAAGAACTTGTGTAATCAAGGTGCATATATTTATGTCTTGTGATCTAAGAGTTAATATGTTAATATAATTTTAGATTCTCTGAAACCTAACAATTTGCTGATTATCGTAAAATTATACAATCTATAATGTGTATTGTGTAGGCCTATTTATGGATGTATCAGTAAGTTTTCTATAAATTACTGCATACGTATTTTCTTTTCTTTAATGTTCTAACACATATCAATGAAACTTTGAATATGTTTATTTCGTCCAAATTTTACGTTAAACGTCGAAAATGGCCATAATATGTCAATTTTAGATCATCACAGCGTTAAATTGCGTGATTTACGCACTGCTATTATTTGTCTGCTCTCCAACAATATGGCGGCAAGCGCAGCGTTCAATTTGCCCCGGTTTCCTCGTTTCGCGCAGCCGAGACTGTAGGGGCTTGGGCTAGTGTCGAGAAATGAGCTTGCAATAACAAACACTAGATGGCAGAGTACCTGAACAGTACATAGAGTAATACGACTGTGGGATGACTATTTTACGTCATGCCACCTCCAAATTTCTTTCTCATTGTAATGTGAGATTATGTTACAATAAGACTTTGATGTGTCGCTAAATTGTAGTATACAGAAGCTTGTTTTATCCAAATTCATCAACACACATAGATGACATTTTGGTACATGGCTGATATAATGTTGTTTGCGTTCAATATATAACCTGTCATCATTTGATGTACGAAGTCTAATTGTTTTTAATTTTCAGTATACAATACCTCCCTAGCAACAATTATCACAAAATACTAAAAAGAGCAGATTTGTCTGCGTTTGTTGAATGCACATCATGATGCTCACGAAAAGGCACTAATTTATTTTGTGTGAACAAGATTACAATTTTTGAATATGAAGGAAAAGCAGGTATCCCTCTTCTGAAATTTATCCGAAAGGGGAAGAATTACAACTCCCTCCCCCCAAACATGTTTCCTCTTTTCTAGGCCTATATGTTTTCATTTTACAGGTGTATTATATGATGCGATATGGAAGCAGATAAATAATAACTACGTTTCTCGTCCACATTAAATTCAACGTGTTCATAACGTAGACCTGATATATTGCTTCATGTAGGCTACACAGCTGGCAGTGTTCTTTTTACGAATAAGCGGTCGTACTAATCATTTTCTTTTCATCTGAACTATTGCTAGAATATGCGTTTGTGTTTTTATTTGCTCTGTATGTTGTTAAATAACTACTGAACATCGTCTTTGGTTAACAAATTGTTCTAGTATTCGTTTTATATCAGTCTTACGGTATTGAATTATGTCCATAACGTGGGCGAGATGATATCAGGCTGGAAAATTCGCTCTGAATGCATTTTTTTACACAATTTTCTAATTTTCAGCAGATTTACGATACCCTGTGCGGTTTCTCTGCCAATGCAGAGTTAATTGCAATATACGGTAATTCTGTTATTTTCCTGACACTTTTATATCCGTTCTCAAACGTACTGATTTAGATTCTTTACCCTACCATAGGTATTTTGCTCTCTACAAATCATCGTTAGTCAAATGAAATAGCGTATAATAGTTGTTTGCAACGAATTAGTAGACAACCTCAATCCCTCCTGACCGCCTCCCTTACGAATTTCTTTCTCACTTTAATCAAATTTACTTTATACTGGTCCTTAATTTACTGAAACTAGTGCTGAGGTAGTTACGGTGATTTCTGAAGTGAAAATCGTTCAATTTATAAGGGTGAAATCAAAAATAACTTTTGTAGCCTTTCCCTGTCCTTAATTGGAAATTTGAGTAACTTCATATGACGACAATATTTCTTCCTTCTTCTACAGGTAACATAATCGCAGATGGACATTTCTAAATGAAGTTTGTTACACAGAAACCTTTGAGACAATATTGACACTTGAAGCTCTTTATATAGTTCATCTATAAGAGTTAAATTATCGCTGAGGTAGTTTCCTTCATACTCAGCTTATTATTCACCTTACATACATGAGTCTGTAACAGGTTAGGTTTGGTCAGTGCTGTCATGGTAATTTTTTTCTTGGCCATACACCCCACCCCTTGTTTTCTCCCTTGAAATATATTTTACTCTCCTCTCTCTATTTCTCCAATTGTCATATAATTATTTTTTTTAATATTAAAGAAGAAGTAAAGAAATTGTTTTGCTTTACAATTTAATTGTACAAGTTTGATTTAAAGAATACACCATGTAGCACCACCATAGATGCACACTTGTCTCGATGAATCTTGGAGTGTATATTTGCAGCACTTCTTGTTTTTCAACCATTATTTTATATAATTCTGGATTCCAGTGCTGAAGAGGTGGATAATTTTTGTTTATGAACATCAAACAAAATAGGCGGTAGGTACAGTAGGAACAGGAAGAGATGATCTAAGATCTGTATAGATCTCCACGTACAAAACTTAGGCACCCATATGCCATATGGCTCCTTACAGACAAAATTTTCATTTCCCCATACGATTAATTAAAAAAAATTGTAGGTTCCATACGATATATTGCCTCGTGTGGCTTCCATGACAGCACTGGGGTCAGTTAGTTTAGGCACTTTTACACCTTGCATATACAATCAAATGCATCTCCACAAAAAAATTCCTTATAAATTGAACGGTTTTCACTTCAGAAATCACAGGAACCGCTTCACCTAGGTAAGTAGTTAGCAGTTAATCATTTCAAAGCTCTTGTTATATTATGAAATAGCATCACACAATGCTGCCAAAATAAATGTTCCCAGTGTTAAAATTACAGAGTGTAAATTTCGCTTAGGACAGTTTTTGCTCTGGAAAATTAAAGGAAACAAACAGTATATCAAACCAGCAGCTGAGACACAAAGCACCTGAAATTCGAAAGTGGTTAAAAACTTTTATATTTCGTTCTTTCTTATTTACCAGCAACAGAAGTACCGATATCAGATTTTTTACAGAGCTAATATCAGAGGCCCCTCCTATTAGAGAATGTTTTGAATATTATTATATTCTGGAAAACTACATTGGCACATCAACCTCCCCTCCCCCCGCCTGAATTCTGGGCTGAAGCACGAAAATTTCGAAATGTACAAACTACAGATGCGGCAGAATATTACCACAATGGTCTTCAGCAAGAATTTTGTAAGACATATCCGAATATCTTCATGGTCATTATATGTATTAAAATAAAACATATACTATATGTGAAGTACCTACTAAAAATGAGAGAAATAGAAATGGGAAGGACAATAAAAAAAGTGGAATGGACAAACACTAAGAAACTATTCATCTTGAATCAGTATGAACAATAGGACACTTTTTTTTGGTGTTAGTGGTATAGAATATGAAATTAAGTTGCATCAATAAGTTTTTCGAGTTTAGCATTACTTTAAGTATTTATTGTCCCCCTGTTGGAAAGATGGAATTACTTTGTTTGAAACTTGATGAAATTTTATTGTACCTTAACTCAATTTATTAAGGTACAATAAAATTCAAAATAATAACTGCAGGCCATCTTAAAATAAATCTGTTGGATGTAAATTATTTCTTAATTTATTAGGACCATAAAGGTATTGTTACAAGCGATAGATTGAATCATTTTTATCTTAATAATTTAATGTAGGATGATTATTTCGGGAATTGTTATGCTCTAAATTGTGAGGATATTTTAATACTTTTTTAAAATATAAATTTGGAATATGTTTCCAGTTAGTAAAGAGTAATTCAGAGAGACAGAGGTCTCAAGCATATTTATTGACACATGCCAGAATTATTAAATATGAAAAAGAGTTCTTGCACTAACATACTGTTTATAAAGTAACCAAATCTTAAGAAATACAGTATATGTACTGGTATTCTATATAAAGGCATAGGAGTGAATATAAATCTGTTTTAAGGAATTCCTATTTAATATTCCTGCTATAGGAACATGACAAAATAAATACAACGCAGCATGGAAGCTAATTCAACTCTTATCGAGTATTGTTGATGAGATGTGTTATGAAGGTAGACCGAATCATTCAATATAAATGTATAAATAGGACGAATAATAATAGATTAATTTCATGTATGTAGTATCAAAACTGAAAGCGGTAACTAGTCTATGAATAATGTCTTAACAAGTATAAATAAAATGGACTCTTGACAATAGATACACATTTGGCTTCAGTAATAACTAGGACTTCAAGGAATTTATGGTAGCTCACCTGTCAGGCAAAACTCTGAATAGCCAGCATTGTCGAACTATAGAAGCGCGATTAAAAAGTATTTTTTTCCCCACCCGTTACATATGGTTGCTTTTTTCAAGTCCCGGTAATAACATTATTAAATTAATTATCCCACATATTTGGGTGGTGCCTTTCTTTGTTTCTGACATAATTTATGAGAGTTTCTCTTTTACACTTCAATAGAGAAATACAACTTTCAGTGGACAATGAACGTGTAACTCTAATGGAACTCTAAGAACCACAGCATTAATGTTTTCTTCTTTTCTTTCATGCCCTTTAGTTTTTGTTGCAGATAATATCATGCTATTGGATAATTATACATGCATCTTTCTAATAAAATTGGCATATATTTCACTGGTCTCAGAAGTAAAATTAAATGTATAATAGCTTCTCGGTGCAAAATATTCACTGAAAATTATTGTAGGATTTGAATAGAAATGTCACTTCTCAGGCAAGGTTATTCGTGGATGACTGTATAATATACAGAAAAAAATAGTGATAAATCTTATATCACCGCCTTGCAAAACTAGCTTGACATTATTGAAAACTGGACTACAACAAATAAAATTAAAATCAATGTGAGCAAAAGTAAATCAATATGTATCCTTCTGTAAAACACAAAATTAAATTCGTCTCATATACCAATTAAATGGATCACCAGTGTCACAAGTAAACACTTATGTACTGTATATATTTTAGTAACAAACTGGTTGAAATAAGTCTCTAATATTACAAGGATAGCCTGGAAAACACTACATTTCTTTATGCGTATTCTTAAGAAAGCTAACCGAAAGTCAAAAGAATTAATGTACATAACCCATGTTTGGTCCACTGCTGTGGAGTAATGGTAGGCACATCTGACCGTGAAATGAGTGGGCCCAGGTTCAAATCCTGATTGGGGCAAGTTACCTGGTTGAGGTTTTTTCCGAGGTTTTCCCCAATTGTAAGGCGAATGTCATGTAATCTATGGCGAATCCTCAACCTCATCTCGCCAAATATCATTTCACTATCATCAATTCCATCGAGGCTAAATAACCTAGTAGTTGATACAACATAGTTAAATAATCAATTTAAAAAAAGACGTCAGATAAGCAGAGGAAGTTACAAAAGCTTGTAGTGGCGAAGAATTTAAAGTGTCTGTGTTGTTAAAAAAAGGGAAGTACTACAAATGGCAGAAAAAGTGGATAGCCTATATTGATGTATTTGTTACGTGACATTACACAGGAGATATCACCACATATAGTTGTAAACAACCGTGGATATTTTAAATCTGAAAGTGTACTTTAGTGTAATTTTTATTATTGGGTTATTTTACGACGCTGTATCAACATCTAAATTATTTAGCGTCTGAATGATATGAAGGTGATAATGCCGGTGAAATGAGTCCGGGGTCCAGCACCGAAAGTTACCCAGCATTTGCTCGTATTGGGTTGAGGGAAAACCCCGGAAAAAACCTCAACCAGGTAACTTGCCCCGACCGGGATTCGAACCCGGGCCACTTGGTTTCGCAGTCAGATGCGCTGACCGTTACTCCACAGGTGTGGATACTTCAGTGTAATCAAGTGTTGCTTTGTATAATAAGAACTGTAGGCACTTTGTATACGGTAAATCTCTATATGCATTTGAAAAGATTAGTAATCAACTTGACAGAAATGTTCGTGTGTCACAATATAATTTGTAATATTTTATTTGTTAATGGCACTGTTATTTTTATTAAAGTATGCGATTTAGCAGTTACATGTACTTCACAAATGTCTTAATTGTTTCAAAAACAACTAAATGCATTTATGACATTTGGCACAATAATATGAACATTTTCCATTTTGGTAATAAATTAAGTGGCAAGAAAATGTTCATGTGTCACACCATATAATATTTAATATTTTTTACATTATTAATTATTCCTTTTCATTATGATTTTCTGTTTATATTTTGGAATGCTTACGTTAAAAAACAGTGATGTGTCTTTCATGAACTCCTAAGTATTTGATTAAGTATCCTGTGAAGATCATAGTTACTTCGAAAATGTTACGTGTGTGACTATGGAATGACCCATCAGTATTGTTAGTATTGTTACAAATTACAAAACCTGAAACTGTTAGAATGGGATCAGGAGTAGTGACAAAAAATGTAATGTTGTAGGCCTACATCAACATGACTATTTTAATCCAGTTTCTAATAGTTTTTAAGGTTTGAAGGCCTTTTGAGGTAAACAGTATTGAACATGTGAGGGAAGGGCTATTTCTTGGTAATGGATTAGGCCTGTATATTTTATAATATTATTAACTATATATTGTTAAAGTACCTAGTAATATCGTAATATGTATATTATATAATACTGTAAACGAGACAATATCACAGGCTGCAAACTAGATTATTCTTGTTTTTGTATAATTATACGAACATGTCTGAAATAAACAAGACTACCATTGGTTAGGTTAGGATAGGATTACTTATATATTGTAATCAGGCTATATGCACAAATTTTGCAATATACTATCATAACTAAATAGGTAATGTTAACATTAATTTTCATAAGTTTTTGTGGTGCAAATTAAAATAATTCAAAGTAAAGTATAACAAAACTCCGACAACATTATAATTATGAACGTCAAATTCTCTTATTTTATTTATTTTTCAGTGTTTAGTCCCTTATTTCCCATTGTTCTTTGGATTTATCATTAGTGAAATATCAATTAACGGATAAATTATGTTATACACTCAGTTGATAATATAAATAATATTCACGACAAATATATAAAAACAGAAGAGATAATGAATCATAATTTAGCCCACCGATAACATGGTCTAAAAATTCTAGGTAGATTGGCTTTGCGCGAGACTCTGCATTGTATTATATAAAAGAGCTATCTGTTAGTATATATGATCTAGGGTGTTATCTAGACTGTTCTGGGACCTTGGGAGCGAGAAAAGAACAGTGTGGAACAACCTCGAGAAGGTTGCAGAAGCTACTATTTTAAGGGGAGAGGATGGTATTTTTGATGAAAAATTATTAAATTTAAAAAAAAAAAAAAAATTCTTTAAAATACTCTGTGATATGTGTGGATCGCCATTTTTAAGCTTCCTGCATTATGGGTTTTTAAATCACTCGCCCACTTTTATTGTTGTTTCCGGTAAATTAAATTTTCAAAAAATTGTTTTTTTTTTTTTTTTCTTTAAAATACCCTTTGATATGTGTGCAATACATTGCATAACATTTTGTGGGTATTTGTACCCTTATCGGATGTTGAGACGTCAGTTTTAAACTTCCTGCGCTATGGATTTTTAAATCACACACCCGCTTTTATTGGTTTCCAGTAACTTCATTTTTCTTTTTTTTGCTACATTGCCAGACAAAATGAATATAATTTCTGAACTATTAAAGATACATGCATGATATTTAGAACACACATTCTTTAGACTATTAGGAAACTTTTCTCTGTAACAGAATTTTGTAAATTGATTTCATTTTAAAAATACGTCCGTTTGTTTGCAAGAAAGGAAATAAAAAAATTGTTATTAAATTTTAATTGTTTATTTTACCAACGTAGGGACAAATATCAACATTCTGTAAAGACAGTTTGTAGAACATACTTTTGCCAATACATTGCAAAAACTGTTTGAATCCATCTTTAAAAACGGTTTAGATATATCGGTTTTAGTTCAATCCTACATTGGGTATATTTTTTTTTTCAAATTTGGGCCCCCAAATAATTTTTTTTTTTATATTTTTATTTGGTTGAGTTGCCAGAGCTATGAGCTCTCTACATACAAAAAATTAATTATTTACACCAACTAGGAAAAAAGTTTTGAAAAATACCATCCTCTCCCCTTAAGACAGCAAGTCAAAAATTTTGATTATGAATTCCTACGGTTGGACCAAGAGTTTATGTACACTTAATGAAGAAAATGTCCAATGGATTAATCCCATTTTTTTTAAGAAACACGGGGGAGAAGAGGAGGGGCATTCTCGGAAATAGCCGCCTCTTTAGTCCAAGTGTCTGTGGTTGAAAAATCAGACGTTGCAAAGGATTTTCTCGGGATACTCCCATTTCCATCTATCATTTCATTTCATCTATTATCTGCAATAATAAAAATAGGTTAGTGTAAAGTCTTGGGAGTTTCCGATGCTGATATAGGAAGGGCTTGGGGCCTGGAGCCCCTGGAGTTTATCAGGCTACTCGTGAAACGAGACCTGGCTGTATCTGGAGCCGAGGCAGGTTGGCCAACTTATCAGCGTCGGATTCATGGATTCCACTGAAGTCACCGTCGGACTTGAACAATTATCGGATATAGGCCTATAGAGCTCACAATGGACCAAACCGTGCCTAAGTGTGCGGACTCGTATTGGATCCAGTCCTCTTAAAGCCAGTCACACATCCTCGGAAATGAAAATGATGATTTTATTTTATTTGTTATTTATTTATTTATTTTTTTTTTTGGAGTTTATGGTCGATCCGAGATTCTAATCAGGTATTGTAGAAGAGATGGATATACATGGCACCACTATGAGTAAAACTGTTATTAGTGTAAAAGTAAAAAGTAAATCCATGGCGTTACAGCCCATGAAGGGCCAAGTCCGACCAGCCGGCTGCTAGCCTCACATCCATATGCCGAAGCAGAGGTGGACGATCATCCAACCAGAATGGAGATAACGTGTGGTTAGCACTATGATCGCCCCAGCTGATATAGCTGGTTTGCAAAATCGGATTTTCGCTACCTATCATAGCTCCCGAAGTGCATTACGATGCTGGGTGGGCACCGGTTCCATACACTGGCCGAAATTTCATGAGAAAATTTCTTCCCCCATGAGGACTCAAACCAGCGCGCATTCCGTAACGCGAGTCCTAGGCAGGATGCCTTAGACCACGATGCCATGGCGCGGGACCTGTTATTAATGTATCTAAAAAAATAACAGAAAAAGCGAACATATGGCTCAAGTTGTCAATATCATTATAAGATACGTATAACTGTTGCAATAACTGAACAGTTATAGAAATTTAATTTTCCGAATGCTATTAGTGTATTAGACTGGACTCGTGTGTATTCCTAAACCTACACAGCATGCTGGTATGATCATGAAATGATTAGCATGTTGCAGGCTACATGCAATGCAAAAGAACGCTTTACAAGTGTTACAGCTAGTTGGTCAGGGTTCGTTCATGACTGTAGAATAAGGAAAAATTCATCAGTTCGTGATGTGTTAAGTGGATTTAAAAATACTGTCCTACTGGTTGACGGCTTAGAATCATGGCTCATGGTATCATATCGAAATCGGATTTTAAAATAAAGAGACAGTTATTTTATAACAGAACTTTCATTTGGCCAACTAAGAAGTAGGTTTTCTATTCTACAATACGCCTGTACATTGCTGCCTCAAATGTCCCAACAATCATTGTTTGTTGCTTTGTGTTGCACAATGTAGGCTAGAGAAGTACCTACATGATCATGACTATGACTTTACAGAAAATGTACAGGATTTAAATGAAGATGAAAATATTTTAGAGCCAGAGAAACCTGCCACTGGAAGGACTTCAAATCTATTCACGTCACTGCATTGATATAAGTTTTCTACTCAATTTTATTGATGCACACAGATTAATGCAGAAACTTTAATTAACTATCATTATTTCTCACACTCACAGTAGGCGCAATTATATTTAATAATACTATTATGACCACTGCAAAGACACATGTTAGGAGGAAGTTATTAGTATGCCGAATTTTCTTCGAAATATTTTATCATTTTCTGAAATGCTGTCTTTTTTTTTTTCCTTTGTACTTCTGCAACTTGTGACTTTTTTCTAATATTCCGGGATGTGTAGCTAAAAATATCATTGTACTTTCAAGGGGCTCACAGCTACCGCTGTCTGAATCAGAAGATACAGTTTTAATCACACAGAATCTTTACCTAGTTGTGATTGAAATAAGTTTAGTTTATTAGCATCAGAAGAAAAGTTGCTGTCATTGGGAGGCCCGCCATTGCTGCTTATCGCGTTTCTTTATGAAACCTAACACCCGCACTGAGTTGATAAAGAGCGCCGACAAATGCACAGTATTGCAACATGAAACGTCACAACAACTGTTATGAGCACATGCTCCTGTCTTAGAAGCAGAAGGTTGAAGGATAAGGTAGAGGTTATTCTTACAATTCGAAGCATATGCTTATACTTCAACCTCTTGCTTCAAAGCATAGCCTTATACTTCAACCTCTTGCTTCGATGGAAATCCTTCAGTTTTATTCATATGGCCCTAGATCTCCGCCTTATATGCTTTTGAGTGCTTTATTAATGAACAGAATTGTGTAATGTCCTTTATTTCTGCTCCTTATGTCCTTGTTGTTTAGAGGCGAAGACAATGAGCTATAGCTTATAAAAAGTAGGCCTATTTTGGAGACAAACAATAAACCAAGTAAATGGTTAACAAATAATGGACTTAAATTAAACACAGGTAAAACCACTATAATTCCATTGGAAATCTAATAGCAATACAATATTAAAATAATATTTCGACACTGGCATCAAAACTTCTGCAAAACTCTCGGATAGACCATATTGTTGTTCCCAGTATTTTGACTGGAGGGACAGAAAAGATTATAATTGAAGATTTCCCTGGGAGAAGGGTGTAACTTCAGATTATTGAAATTTGTTATGAAGATGAAAAAAGTAATTTAAAGCATTTATTTATAACAAATTATGTTCTATGGCGGAATAAACTTGAATCTTTTGTTAGCCAAATGGTTGTGATAGTAAATATAG
The DNA here is from genome assembly GCF_040183065.1 of Periplaneta americana. Classification (NCBI taxonomy): domain Eukaryota; kingdom Metazoa; phylum Arthropoda; class Insecta; order Blattodea; family Blattidae; genus Periplaneta; species Periplaneta americana. The sequence continues at coordinate 118,176,413 of NC_091119.1, forward strand.
GCCTAAAGAAATATGCCCCTGAAATTATTTTCCTTCCTACATTAATTACAGTTTTATTGGTTCCATCCTTATTGCGAAGAGGTTTTCAATTATACACTATTGCAATAAACAAAGAGAAAGAAAAAAACTAAAAGCATGTTATGATGTCATATTTTAGTCAAGTTACAAGCTTAGAGATAAGGATTGTTTAATGCAGTTAGGGCCAACTTCCATTCTATAATATCTTATGGTATAATAAATAGTTTTGGGACTTGCAGAGACTGGGAAAAAGCTTTAAAAAAAATCATCCGAATCATACTTACATCATCATATAGGCAGTCTTCCAGGTGCATTAAAAAACTTCAGAATATTAACGTTGCCTTCAGTATATTCGCTGGAACTTTTGTCGTATATACATGACATAGGCTATACAGAAATGTGAAGGAAACCACTACCTGAAAATCATATGATAATAATAAAAATGAATATCTAGTAAATGTAACAGATGAAACAAGAACATTTCACATAAATTAAATGATTTAATACAATTAACTTTTTTGTGTATTTCTATGTAGATAGTACTACAATTTTTAAACACTTATTGTGATTACAAAACTATACCATAGCAGAGGTAATGGTATGTGCTGTTACCTCGAGCTATGCATAGGTTTGCCACATCTTTAGCAGGACAGATTTCTACTTAGTATGTATTCACAATATATTATTCCTCATTTTGTGAATTTATAAACATACAAATAGAATCAATGGTATCGTTTACAATTAAAATTACTAGTGTGTACCTTGCACCTTTTTGTGTGTTTGGCCTAAACAGATATTTCCAGTTTATCCTAATTGAATGATGTATTTAGGTTTTTTATTATTATTTTGGTACTTCCGAAATTCGGTATACTAAAATTAATTAATGAAAAAATATATTGAAAATAATTTTTGTCTTTCTGAAAAGTATGATACCCGATTTCAATTATAAATTAAACACATAAGTGTGTATAGCTTATCTCTTAAAACTGTCACTATCCTCTTAACTAAATAACGATCTCATATAACATCTCTCGTAATAGGTTCTTGTGCATAATGCGGGCTAAAATAGAAAACTGTTATGTAGTTTATGAAATACTGTATGTAATTTCTTGAGAAGTGATCCAATGTAAAATGCACCTCAATAACAGAATTTGTCCAACTGTTACGTTTTTCTATCACGAACTAGCATTTTACATGACTTACTCATGTCATCTGATCCCAGATTCCAAAGGAAGTAAAACACAAGGAAACAACATAAAAACAAATAAATAAAAAAGTTATAAATATTTATTTACATTAATTACATAAGGTTAATTGCTACACTTTCTGTTCAGCAGCCTTCTGCTGTTTCTTCTGCATCTCTTCACTTTGCAGTTGCTCTAGTGTGAGCAATGACACACCTAGCTGATCCTCCCGACTGAAAGGTTGTGCCATTTGCCTCAGCCAGCGTTTAGCAATCTGAAAATTAATGTCAACCATCTAATAATTCAATTAATGTTAAACATCTAATTATTGAATCTAATTTCTACAACTGTTCTGTTTCAGGAATTTATACATTCATATCGAAGTGCACTCTTTAACATTAACAAGTGGCTCCTAGACCTGTATTTACATACTGTGTCAATTAAAATTCTCTAGTTTTTAAAATCACGAATTTTTTTTATATTACAGTACTGAATTAAGTATATTAGTATTCAATTTTATAAAGTGTTCCTGAATATCATCAGATGTGACCTATTGCAAAACACACGACAACTGTGACTTATATCAGTAGCTTCATCTACTATTATAAACACAAAGGCAGCTTCTTTTTTCTCATCTTTGGTTTTGTTTATTAACACCATTGAAATTGCGTCAATCAATTCATTTTGAATATCATGCGATGTTCCAACAAACACTAAGGTGGCTTCCAAATGACTGTGTAGACTCTAGTCATATTTAACTGTATGATGGAGAAGCTCTATATAATTACCTCTGTTGTCAGACTCATTGTTTTCCTCATGACAGCGAAATGAAAGTTCTTGTTCGGCCAAGAAACATACAGCTCACAATATATCTATTTCCTTTTACCTTTTCATTCTGCTTTTAAAAGCCAAAGTCAAACATTCTTGAATTCTCGTATTGCCAAATTTCTGCAAGACAATTTTAGAACTGATATGTGATGTACTTAGTTCATAACAATTTTTGAAAACATAATAACTACTTATGTTACTCACCCTTTTGTGTGACCAAACATTACCTTCATTTGGAAACAGGAGACATGGCCAGCAGAAAAGAGCACCCAAGACGCATGCTTATCTAGCAAAAACTGCTTTAAGCAGAAACATTTTTACTTAAAGCATAAACATTATGCTGTAACAGAAAACAATTTTGTTCTCCCAAAAAGCATTTTGCTTAACATTCTTCTTTTGTATTTGAGCATTTTTGCTAGAAACAAAAATGTTTGCTTTTTCCGAGAACATTAACTCTGGATATACCAGTATCTAGCTGCGGCCTAGGCCAGACTTGGATTGAAATTTACTTATGCTTGTCTGGTTCGAGTTAGGCTCGGGCTTTAATGAAACGAAAATATATATATTGTGACAGCCAAGAAACGATCTCAAGACTGGCAGAAGGAGGGCAAAGTCGGCCGTGGTTCAGCGTGGAAGTTGCGCGCGCATCTGCTTCCTGGGGCATGTGCTGTGGCGTAGAGAGGAGAGGAGAGAGAGCGACTATGGCAGAGAGGGAAGAAATCCAGAGAATTCGGGAGGTGCCATCTTCTGGACATCCGTGGAAATTTCTAGCATCGTACTTTCTCGTAACTATGGTTTGGTTATAAAATACGACACGCGAGTGAACTTGAGCAGTGTTGTTGTAGTCGTTGGACAGCAAGCCAGCCAGTCTTGTGTAGCAGTGAAGCCAGCTTCGAGACCGGAGTTCGACTTGAGTGTGTCCGCAGCTGTGTGACAATCCGAAGCCCTGAGTTCGAGTGCAGTGGACTGCAGTTGGGGGATCTGAGTTCGAAGTTCAGTGGACTGTCTCTGAAGGTCTAGGGTTCGAGATACTGTGAACTCGAGTGACGGAGCTAGAAGAACTAGCCAAGGCAAACGAACTGTGAATTGAGAACTGACATTTCTGTTTTGTAAATAGTGCTTTGTGAACATTAGTTCAAATTAGCAGTACATTGTTGTTCTTAATAATCCAAGTAAATTGTCATTGTCGTCTGTGGGGTGCAATAACGAATGCTGTGTTACTGTGTGGAGTGGAAATCCCATTGTTGACGGGAGTGTTTACATTCAATTATAGAAAGTGTTTATTGTTGAAACGATAAAATTACATTATTGATTTGTAATAAAAGTTACAACTGGGTCGGAAGCGAGATATTATCGACATAATGGAGAACCTACAGCAGATTCTGCAAGCCATCACGGAAATGAAAGCAGAAATGAACAAACATATCAGTGAGGTGAAAAATGACATAAGTGAAGCAAAAACAGATATGAACAAGCACATCAGTGAGGTGAAGAACGATATAAGTGGAAAGGCGACATAAGCGGAGTGAAAGATATCACTACGCAAATTGGAAGCGTATCGGCCCATGTAGATGGAATTGTCGCCATCGTGAAAGACGAACTTAAAGCCGATTTTGACAACCTAAACAAGAATTTTACAACTATAAACGAGACAGTAGCCGAATTTAGACAGGACGTAGACCAGTTTGACAGCAAAATTTGCGCTCTCGAGCATCGTCAAGAGCAGACGAGTGTGTTAATGGACCAATATGCTGAAGAAAACAAGCACATACTCGCGTTAGTGGATCGCCAGGCTAGAGAACAGAAACGGATAATCGCCGAGGAAGTTCAACGGGCCGTGCAACAATTGGCGACAGAATTGAGGACCTCACATAGTGGCCCTGTGGAACCATCGCCTTCAGCCAGATACTGCAACGTCAAGATGCCGAAGTTCGACGGTACGACGTCTTGGGCGATATTCCGTCGCCAGTTCGAGGCTATCGCAGAGCACAATGGGTGGATGCCAGCAGAGAAAACTACTCAGCTGCTGGCCACGCTTCAGGGACAGGCGTCGGAGATTCTTCACAGTATTCCAGAAGATGGGACAGCCGCTGAGATAATGATGCCCTTGGAGGGACGTTATGGTGACCATCAACTTGTGGCAGCATTCAGGACCCAACTGAAAACGAGGGTCCAACAGTCAGGCGAGTCCCTACAAGAATTTGCAATGGCGGTGGAACAACTGGCCCATAAGGCCCTCAGGGACCTACCTACTAACTTCATCGCTGGGGAGGCGGCCTACACCTTTGGCAGTGGAGTTCGAGACCCCAAAATCAGACAACAGCTACTCTTGGCAGAGCATCGTACCATCAACACAGCTCTGGCAGCGGCCCTCAGGATGGAGGCAGCCAAGTTGATGGCGAACGTCTCGACATCGCACCGGATTAGGAGCGTCGCAGTGGCCGACGTCGAGGAATGTCAACCTAAGCCACCCAAGCGATGGAGACGAGGAGTGCCCACCTGCTGGTCCTGCGGCGAACCTGGACACTTAAGAAGGGACTGTGACCGATCTGGTCACAAACAGGAAAACTAAAAGGGGCCAATGTGAGGAGGGGCACGTCGGCACCGTCATCACCATCCACTCTGCTGATCTTGAAGACGGTTAACAGAAGATGCGATGATGGGCTGATTGCTGACGGATGGATAAGAGGCCGCCCATGCACAGTACTGGAAGACACCGGGGCGTCGCTCACTATCGCCAGACCGGAAGTCGTGCATGGCTACCTGGGAGGATGCCGCAGCGCCGATATGAGCTACGTACTGCTTCAGGAGAGAGCCTGCCCATCCAGAAAGAGGTTTTCCTGGATTTGACCTTGGGAAAGAGGAGACTGGAGATGTGTGTGTTCATCGCCAACATCACTGAAGACGTCATCCTGGGACTGGACGGCATGCGAATCTTCGATGCAACGGTGGACGTCCGGTGCCGTATCCTCTGTTTTGGCCAGGATAAAGTGTTCCTGAGGGACGTCGAAGACCAACCCATGGCCAGCAGACTCACCTTGGAGAATCATGTGACAATCCCAGCAGGCTGCGAGGTGGTGGTGCATCTGGACCGATTAGCAGCCTACTAAGGGACTGCCTGGGACGAGCAGCCCTAAGGAGGGAGCAATGTGACAGCCAGGAAACGATCTCACGACCGGCAGAAGGAGGGCAAAGTCGGCCGTGGTTCAGCGCGGAAGTTGCGCGCGCATCTGCTTCCTGGGGCATGTGCTGTGGCGTAGAGAGGAGAGGAGAGAGAGCGACTATGGCAGAGAGGGAAGAAATCCAGAGAATTCGGGAGGTGCCATCTTCTGGACATCCGTGGAAATTTCTAGCATCGTACTTTCTCGTAACTATGGTTTGGTTATAAAATACGACACGCGAGTGAACTTGAGCAGTGTTGTTGTAGTCGTTGGACAGCAAGCCAGCCAGTCTTGTGTAGCAGTGAAGCCAGCTTCGAGACCGGAGTTCGACTTGAGTGTGTCAGCAGCTGTGTGAGCATCCAAAGCCCTGAGTTCGAGTGCAGTGTACCGCAGTTGGGGGATCTGAGTTCGAAGTTCAGTGGACTGTCTCTGAAGGTCTGGGGTTCGAAATACTGTGAACTTGAGTGACGGAGCTAGAAGAACTAGCTAAGGCAAATGAACTGTGAAATGACAGTTCTGTTTTGTAAATAGTGCTTTGTGAACATTAGTTCAAATTAGCAGTACATTGTTGTTCTCAATAATCTAAGTAAATTGTCATTGTCGTCTGTGGAGTGCAACAACGAATGCTGTGTTACTGTGTGGAGTGGAAATCCCATTGTTGACGGGAAGTGTTTATTGTTGAAACGATAAAATTACATTATTGATTTGTAATAAAAGTTACAATATATTTTTTTTCGAGAAATATTACTGATTAAAAAATAATATGAAGGTTTTAATGGATTCACCCGGCACCCATCCAGAACAGCAAACTACTAATATAGTAAGTTATTATTTAATTCAACTTCATATTTCATAATAGCATTCGTCTTTCTCTACTAAACTTGCTTAATCATATTATACATCATTTTTGCACTTTGCTCAATTATGTTTAAACTGCTTAAACGTGCTGTACAGCATTTTTGTTGTCGTGCTAGATAAGTGTGCGGCATTCCTATATTGATCACTGAAGAAACATATTGAAACAAAAACGTTTTTGCTTAAAACAGTTTTGTCAGATAAGTGTAAGCCAAGGTTCTCTTGAACACCATTCCGCATTCAAATATCGCACACACCTTTTTGTTTCTTTAATCAAATTCTTTAGAAATGGACTCTGTCTTCCTTTCTCAATTATGTCTTTTTTAGAATTGTAATTTCTACTGCCAAATGATTGCTTTAATAACTGTTCTATGATAGAGTCAAACTCACTCATTTTTAATTATTTCACTACGACATTTTATTCTCGCATGTTTCCGGAATCACGAACATGCTTGCTTCTCACTCACAGCTTTCACTGAGGGTGAAGGGAAGGGCGGAGTGGAATCAGGTCTCACCAAGTGCACACGCTTCTACAAAAACTGATTGTTGTAACTAGCGTATATCTTATGGCCTGGTTAAAAATATTTAGGCCTACTTTTAATTAACATGCATAAGAAATAACTACAAATTATAACCCATTTAAGTTAAAATAATTTTTAATACAAATAACTTTAATACACTGCTAACACCACTAATATGGGCAGTTCGCCACGTCTTAGCAGTTGAGAAAAGGACTCCAATCTCTCTGGCTGCCCTCAATGCAGAATAACCTACATGAACCAGGGCAGTGATTTGTTGATAGAGTTGTCTGTCTGCCATCTCCAACAGTATGACGAGACAGGCCATTTTATTTAGAGACAGGAGAAATGCTTGATGGGGGAGGAGGCTGTTTATTACTTACTAGAGTTCTGGCATACACTGTAAGAAATGTCGTCACATAAATCTACCTTTACAAGACATATGATGGGAAATTTGTAATTTAAAAAATGAAGGTTGTTTGAGACTCGAACCTTGAACCAGTACTATTCACTCGTTTTGTAGACCCATGCCATAACAATCTACACTACTGAAACTGATACCACCTGATCGGAAAAATACGTGGTTTTCCTGTTCATATTCACTCTGACTGATTTTGTATTTATCAATTTTATTATTATTTCACTCTTCAGAGGCTCTGATATATTTAAAATCAACCCTCCATTCGATTTTATAACATATTTCAGACTCTTAAACAAAATACAGCAAATTTAAATTGTTTAATTATGTGTTACCTGGTGAGCTGCAGCTTTGATGTGATGAGCATGCACAGTATTATGTATCTAGAACTTATAAATTGTCAGCAGCCCATTCTTTAAGTGTACAAGTCCTAATGGCTTGTTTTCAGCTTCATGAACTTAGTCCATGTATGATATTATTAATTTACCCATCTCATTTCTGGATATGGATTTGTATTGTAATTATTATTTTGAGATTCGGTTATCATCCATGCTATTCAAGTGCTCCATCCATAGTTGTCTTCGTACTAATGTCATTAAGATTTACAATATTTAGTTCCTATTTTATGTCTCATCTGCTTTCTGATTTATAAAGTTTGTATGCTGCCACAGATCGCAAATTTGTTTTGTCTATGGTTTTGTTAATGTTCAACTCTCTACTCTGTACAGCTAAATCAGCATACATGTTGTGAAATCTATTAGCCTTGAGTTCGAATGGTAGTAAAAAAAAAAAGACTTATCTTTCCCTTAATCTATCTAATTATCTGCTCGTCTTATTTGAATTATTCAAAGAAATGTGTATTTGAATGTTACCAAACGAACCAAGTGGTGCACAAAGTGGTCACTAGAAAGTATATTTATAATATGTTAGATGAGACTGTATGGGAGGAATCAATAACTAACTCATGCACTACAATCTTCAAGTTATAGTACATGGGATCATAAAATTTTCTCGTCTTTTGAAGAATGGTGAATTCGTCATGAATTAATGATGAAACAATAATTACCTGAACTGCTTCCTCAGTCGATAAGTTACATAAAGAATCTTTCAGGTGTTCCTGTATCCATTTCGGTAGCTTGCTGCGTTTGTCAGAACGAGAGAATCTCTGGAATAATGAATAACATTATGTTACTAAATTCAGCATTCTTAACTTTCAATAAAAGCAAACGAATTCTACATCAGACATACCTTATCTGCAAATATCATGATACCATAATCTGTCTTGCCTCTAAGGGCTCGCCCAACACATTGTGCAGCATGTCGCATTGCATCAAATGTTAGAAAGTCATTTTCACGTATCTGCAAAGATATACACATTTTCCTACATATTGTACTTTACATACTTTATTTACTTTCCCTAATATATGATAGATGCAATGTCAAATCAAAGGACAATCCTCCTAAAATTTAAAAACAAGTTCATGAACAATTCAAATCTTTACAATCTTTATTGTACATTTCAATTCTTCATTAGTCACCATCTCTCAAAACAAGAGTTCTCAAGAATTGTTTGTTCTATCTAAGAATAATACCACAGTATATGTATTTAAACAGTAGGGACACTCCAGTACTTTTTCTTCATAATGGATATGCGCACACATACACGTAGTGAACCTAGAGGTGGTGAGTATAACTACAATAACAGACAGCTTGGATAGTGTTTAAAATTTGCTAATTTTAAGTATGAGAGTGGAAAAAGGACTGTATTATTCTGTACAGAATTGTTCAAACAATAAGGGAAATAACCCCGAATAAAGTTTCTTTATATTTGCAAAGGAATTAGAAAAGCAAGTACGAAATCTTATATGCAATATGATTCCACTTATACAAAAGCTCTGATATTACGATTTGCATTTTGAAGATCTTATATTCTCTCATATTATAAGAAGATGTAAGAGGTGGGTTATAAATTACCACATGGGAAGATCTTCTGAAAAAAGATGCAACTTATTTAAATAATAATTGCAGGTTATGAGCAATTCAGTTGCAGTATATTGTTGTTTTTGTCTTTCATACCACCATTTCTTACTGAATAAAAATCAATCATTCATCTGTTTCTAAATATTCTCTTTTTAACATATACTGTTATATTTAAATTAAAGTGTAGATTGATAAGGCACAGAGAAGGAAATCAAACTGGTTGGAAATGGATGCGAAGGTAAGCAAATTAACTTCGATACTGAACTATAACCTCACATTAGTCTCCTCTGAAATATAGTTAATATCTATATGTATTTGTTATTTCTCAGTAACCACTTCTAGTGCATGAAAACAATATGCAATATATTGCCATATTCGTTTACATACATTATATGGGGAAAAGTATTAGTATTAGTCCTCTGCTATTTGGAGTCACTAGCGTCACCAGGTTTCTGCTAGCTGGCAAGTCTGTATAGGGAATTTAACACAGTGTGTCCCTACTGTATATACATACATACACACACACATACATACATACATACATACATACATACATACGTATACTGTGATAATATAATAAGCAATCTGGGACCATGATACAAGCATGAACTATGACAAACAATTCTAACAGTGAAGTTGGAAGACAAAAGATGACATTTCCTGTTAAGCATAGGCTATTTTAATACAATTTTAGTGTTTAAATAAATGTGCAATTTACTTACGAAAAAATGAAAGCAGATGCTTTATTAAAATACGTTCAGCATTTGGTTGTGATTACTAAAGAATGTTCTTGGTTAGAAACAGGCATGCAGATTGTATTGTTGTGTTTGAATTGTTTTGTTGGCAACTACTCATATGTTTGCATATTGTCTTTCTATGCTCATACAAGTGTGGATGTTTCTTTGACAATGCAGTGGGCATTTTAAACAATATAGAGTAGAATCTTGATTGACCGTTAAGCAGATTATACACCACAAAAGAAAAAGAGCACTTTTTTAAGTGGTATACAGTATACTTTCTGAATCATGCGTACCATGATCAGCGTAATTTCGCTGAATGTGTAACTTGCATTCATTTCTGTGTCAAGTTCAAATAAATACTTTCATTCTCTTTAGATTATCATGAACCCATTTGCTTGAATATTTATTAGTCATTAGCGAACTTAGAATGGATATAAAAGAAAAGTAGTGATAGGATAATTCAGAAAAAAGGAAACATACTTTTTTAAAGTATCTTAAATTGCGCCAGATAGTTCATTAAAATTGATAATACGATTTATTCGTTTTCCTCCTTTCTGCCCAGTTCAAAGGAAATTATGATTACATAAAAGTAGATATAAAAAGGAGAAAATATCAATAGTTCGTGTTTTTTCTGGCTTCATCATACTCGGGGTAAGATCAAGAGGTACTTATGTGAGTTACAACATTAAAATAAATTTCACCTGAAACTGGTCTCTTAGATATTCAAGTCTGGCTCGTAAAATTCTTGATTGTGTGTACACATAAGGAATGCCAAACATTAAGACAGCTCGGCCAAGATGGTGATCGAAGTCCACACCTTCTGAGACCTTTCCTCGAGCCACAGACAACAGCACAGCCCCTCGTCCACTCTCACAGGCCTGTACAAAAGTAACACCAGATCTCCATTAGTGTCATCAAACAAGGACAAAAACAGTTTTTGTTGCATGCATACTTGTATACATACTATTCATTTTCAATTAATTCCGAGATATGTAATCACTTCTTTATTTATAGCTATATAATGTCAATGAGAGAATGATTTAGCTGATATTCATAGACCTATGATGGCTAATAAACAAATAATAATCTACTTAAAAGCACTTCTGAACTATAGAAGTTATTTATCATTAATGAGATGATGGACTGAGATTGGCTGAAGAAACCATATCACACAGTACATACTGGAGAGTTAGTCTGTAGTTCTTTGTGAAAAGTGTCATCTGAGTGTTCAAGTCACGACTATAATACAAGGAATTAAAATGAATGGAGATCAGGTCTGAAGGATTTAAGATAATGAATAATTATGTGTAAATATTACGTTATTCATATGGTATGACCTTTTATGTTTTACAAAAGAAAGTTATTTAACTTCAGAAGATTATGACACCACAAAACATAATTTAAGATACCATGAACTTTCATAATGAAGAAAATGCTGGTATTGTTAGAATCGTTCCAGGATGTTTCATCCAATATGTTTCGTCCACAATTCTTCATTCTTTGTCCACAGGTACTACGTCCACCAAGTAACATCCAGACTTTTGTCGACATTTTTGTCATCCAAAACCATTATGTCTCAAAAAGTTGGCCCACAATTTCGTCCATTTTATTAATCGTCTAATCTAATGCATGCAAATAATAAAACATTTTCTCAATTTTTGCCAACCGAACAAACATAGCCAACAAAAGACATACAGTATTTCCAGGCTAATACATATTCATACATTTGGTGAACCTACCTCAAAATTGCAAGTTTTGCCCCTTAATACATATATTCGAATGGCAGAAATCATAAGTGGAAAAAAACAAACCAGTATGCAACAACTATGTCTACCAGTTCATTCTTGCAGCAGAAATGGAACTAATGTATACTGACGCGTCATGACGGTGTGAGAATCGTAAAATATGTAGTGCATGCTGCATGACAAATATAAATTACAATGAAAACATTCGGATATTGGAATGGGATGTTCATTCCTGTGTTGAAAACAGAGCTGAGGTAGCTGTTGGTCATGCCATAGCTAGAATCAAGTGACAAGCAGAGCAACACACTAATGAGCCTTCAGCTGCGATCATTAGAGAAGATGCATAGAGGTTTGACATTTTGAGACGAAGGTGATACCACAGTCTAGTATATACAGTCACGAAGCTTGGGATGATTTTTTTAAATTCTCGCGATAGTTGCTAGCCACTTGGAGCGCTGTGAGTACTAGGAACAATAGACTGTGCCACAGCCATCGTGATCTAATACAGGCAGTAAGGCTGACCATGTAACTCGCTTAACCCGATCACGAAGGGCGGCGTTTCAACCATATAAATTAGTTGGAATTCATGAACAGTAACATATGTTTCTCTAAAATGTAGTGTAATTCCATTAATAAAATTTAAAACAATGATTATGAGACACTTCAGACATAATTCACTTGCGAGTTAAGGTGTAATATTATTTTTGGTGTGAAAATTACGTTGTTCGTATGTGTAATACCTGCCTTTATTTCGATTAAATATTGCGAAATTCTTGTACATTCATTTATGCACGATTCAATAATTTTCAATTGCACCACACGGATATTTAGATATGCTGAAATTATAGGATATGTTTACTGTACCAGTTGCCCCTTTCTGTCTAAATTTAGTGATCTCCAATGCCTTGCCATTCATATGAAAATTATAGGTTATGTTTAGTATATTTAACTTATATTCCTAAATCCCCAATCATACATTATAATTAAGCATAATATCATGTATGATACCCTGGACATTCAATTTGTCTGTATGTTAATGCTACAATTGAGTACTGAATTATTGTATTTATCTATTACTTAAGAGACGAAGTAACACAACTGTACGTACACTAATTTCATAGGAGTGGTATGGTAAATGTTTTGTCTAAAATTAAGGAAGGTAGATGTGCTAAACTGAAATCACAATATAAATTCTTTTTTATTAAACCTCAAAATAGCTTCAATTCTAAACTTAAAATGTTGACGCGAACATATTATGTTAACATGTAAAATTCTCTTCACATTAAAATAACACAGTTTCGTAATTATTTCTGCAACATATTATGCAACAAGAAGTAAACGGAACTTATGGACACATTACACTAAATAAAGCTTAGCAATGATACGCAATAAAGTTATAATATAATATTTCACTGAGCTCCATACACTGAAATAGAAAACCCGAACAAACATTACGGCCTAGATCGAAAAGGCATTGACTGTGCCGTATTTCGCATTTTTGTGAAAAGCTATGTAAACTGTGAAATGTTCATTATCGGTTGTAGTAACTGTAAATGGCTAAAATACAATAATATGAATAATATGGCATAAGGAAACGTTTGTATAAATAGTACTATAAATTGTAAGAAAAATAGGTTAGATTTATCCTTCTTCCGAATGATCCAGGAAGGTGAGTTTATAGAATATAATATATATTTTATGAAAATAATATATAAACCTTATGTATTTCATATTTCAATAGTGGAAGGAAGGTGTTAATTTTTTCAAAAGAATACAATATCGAAAGTACAATACATTTTATTGTCTGCTAGGGAAAAAGTCTTGTGATGAGGCGATAGTAGAGATCCTAGTGGTGAGCAACTATCTATGTTTGCATATTTAGTAAGTATTAAGCTTCGTGACTGTATATATTAGACTGTGGTGATACAGTAAACCTGCCTGGAAGAAATGTTCTGCTGCATGCTATGAACAGAGCTCAAAACAGAAACAGGCCTTCTCTCCCCATTTCGTTGCAGGAATGTACAATTCTGCCTCCAAATACAAACACGCTTAATAGACAACATTTCTGCGACATGATACTGGAAATAATATATTCTACACCTCAGAGAGTCTGCAGCATTTGTGCAGAAGTAGGTATGTGTTCTGTAATGGAACATATAATAATATAGTATCCCTCATATTTCACCATTAATATACATTACACGGAATGTGTTTGAGCAAGTTTCCCCACTGATATAACGCACTTTGTCAAAAAGATGAAAACATATAGAAGAATATTTCAGCACTTTAAATAAAAATGTAGCACAAGGTATGAACTTGAATTTAACTCTATAATTTAATCATCTCCATGCGCTTCGAAATTAGTGCAATAAATGCTGCTCATGCTACTGTCCAGCAAAGGAATGTTTATTGTATTTTGGTCAGCATCAGTAAATCTTGAACTTCAAAATCTTTTCCTAAATGATGATGTCATTTGCACTGATATCCGTCACCTTCAGGCACTTCCATTTGTTCTATTGAATATTTCCGACCAAGTAGGAAACAGTTGTCACGATGATGTCCAAGATCTTGTTGCATATATAGAGATAATGTACAGTATGTAAGAGGCCAAGTAGCAAAAGCAAAAGAAAAGGGGTACCTCCATACAGCACATTAATAATCTGAGTTACGTGGGATGGTGGCACTTTCGTTTTCATAAACTATATTAACACACATCATTCGAACATCTGAAAGTTTTTGGGAACACATTCAAAAATAATAATTTGAAAAACCAAACAGAAATTCTACTGTTGCGTAATTCTGCGTGACACACAAACAACTAATTCAAAGAACGAAGGAAACCAACTTTGGATATAGACAAGTGTATAGAAAGCTTCAAAAGGTAAAAATTTGCTGAATATGACAAACAGATCACTAAAATATGCCCTATCAGAATAAAATCACAGTATACGTATTCTAAGAGTACAGACACTTGGCTGGTTTTTCATGCAGGATGGATGTGTGCTCATCTCACTAGATATCCTAGGAGCGGTTGACTACAACTTCTTACCCTCCAACGTCTGCTAAGTGCTGGAAAACATGTGGCATTTTGAATGATTATTTTGAACACTGTCAAAGAATGAGAATTCCCTAAGGCCCTTATTGGTCTGCAATTAATTGCAGTAACAATAAAGAAAGTAATCCTGAATTATGTTTCTTCCGATTTCCAAAGGAACCTGAAAGGTAAGAAGATTAATGTATCATGTGGTCTTGTTCTCATATTACTTTATTGTTGTTCTTATTTACTAGTGTCTATAACGTTTCCTATGCAGAGACTAAGAGGAAGGCATAAAATAGAAAAGACTGGAAAATGCTGGGTTGCAGTGTAAGACCTGCCCATTCACTGCAAACCCAGCATTTTCTAATATTTCCTATGGAGGAATGAATGAATAACATTTCCTTTTGCTCTTCTAAATATAGGTGTAGGAAATGGGTCATCAATACACGAAGAAAGGATCTGTTAAACAACAGCTGTGATTATCTGATGAATAGGCCTAATTGCCAGTTCTGTACAAAACATTTCGAAGATAGCCAGTTCATGAATAGGAACAAGAATTCATTAGTAAAAAGTGCAGTTTCAATTCTGGATCCAAGTTACATGTCTCTTCTGTCCTTTTTCATGAGTATTTAGTCGAATGTAATAAACTAATAAGATATTCATGACAGGGATGCCCAAAACTATACACTTAAATCTTCTTGGTTCACAACTGTTAAAGGCAGTGCTCTAAAATAAAGTTTATAGGGGGTTGTTGCTCTGATGTAGAATCTCTAATATTGAAGACATTTATTAAAGTTAGATTATTTTATATCATTATATTTGCTAACAGAGATTTAGAAGAAAAAGAAAAAGATATTTAAAATTCAGCAAATTAGGTTGTTAAAATGATGAGGTTACATTTTATATGTATTTCAAAAATTAAACTGGGTGAAATTAGTGCATATTTCACGTGCTTCTAAAATATATAACTTATATCTTATGGTGTTATTTTATTATATACAACAGCCTACAATAACTGGATACCCTTTTCTTGTCCTGGTACACCTTGGAAACATTTAATTATTAATGTATTAGTTATTTTGCCTGCAGTGAATGTCAAGAGGGTATCGGGGAAATAACAGACAAAAATGCAATAGCAATAGGGCCTCCTTATTGCTGAGGTTTTAAAAGCTGCTTTCTCCAAGCATTTACTGATAAAGTATTGTAATAGGTTCGAAGAAATGCTGAATTTTGAATGTCTGAATTAGATTTCTGGCCTAAAAATCTGCACAAATGCATGCACTTAAATGGACAAGTAAAATACCGGTGGTGAAACCTACTTTAAATGGTACAAGTACCGAGATGGAAGCACATATTTCCATGAATAGTCAGTCTACTTATCCGTCGATTTTTCATGAAGGAATTTTCTTGAAGTACTAATGTTGTTGTTGTTGTTTTCTAATGCCAGGCGTTTGACAATAAAGTCATTTGACCTCTTGCACTCCAATATTTTTCAAAGATATTATCATGACCAGCCATTGAAGCACATATTTTGAGGTGTTCCGAATCCATCTCTTGGTCTGAGTAGCACAATGGGCAGATAGGGGACTGATATATTCCAATTCTATGCAGGTGTTTGGCCAAACAATCATGGCCTGTTGCCAATCTAAATGCAGCTACAGACGATTTGCGTGGTAAATCGAGAATTAACTGTGGATTTTGATGCAGAGAGTTCCATTTTTTCCCTTGAGATTGTGTTATCAAATTTTGTTTGCTGAAGTCTAAGTATGTAGATTTAATAAATCTTTTCACAGAGTAATACGTAGATTTACTACCAGGTCTGTAAGTAGCTGTGCTGCCCTTCTTTGCTAAAGCATCCGCATTCTCGTTTCCTAGGATTCCACAATGGGATGGTATCCATTGGAATACAATTCTTTTATTGAGTGATATTAATTGAGAGAGCATTTTAATTATTTCTGCTGTTTGAGATGAAGGTGTGTGTTTAGAGACTATTGATATAATAGCTGCTTTGGAGTCTGACAATATAACCGTATTCTTAAATTTATTGATGTGGCATAGAAGATTCCTGAGACTTTCACTTATTGCGATGATTTCTCCATCGAAACTTGTTGTTCCATACCCAAGAGATCTATAAAATGAGAAGAGACAGCATGTAACACCTGCACCGACACCTTGTTCTCTGGAGATCAAGGATCTGTCAGTGTATAAATGAAGCCAGTTTTGTGGAGGGTACCTAATATTAATTGTCTCTAAAGACAATTGTATTAGTATTTCAGTGTTTACTTCTGATTTCACTATTTCTTCTGTTAAATTTAGATTATATTCTATATTCAATAGAGTTAAAGGGTTTGGTTTAATTTGTAAGTTTTCTTTTAAATTCGGATATTGATTTTCTGTTTAATCTTTGAACAATGGATATGAAACTTTTTTGAGTTTTCAATCTACAGAGAGGACTGTATGAATGCCAATTGTTTCCTGGTAATCTGATAAGTTTTTCATATTGAATCAGTGCTTTTTAATTAAAATATTTTAATTGGTCAGCATTAAGGTTTGCTTCTTGAATACGAAGATATCTATATTATTATCTGAGTGTATATTGGCTAGTTCAGTCTTCTCGGCTGATGTTATACCACCAGCATTCCATTGCAAGATGTTTAGTTGATTCTGTACCATTAAAGTAGTCCCCGCCCAGAGATCCGATTGGGGGACTATTTTACCTCCGGATAATTTTACCTTATTGGTACTCATTTCATATTGGAGTGGAAATGGCAAGTTGTAGCCGATTTAAGTGAACACCATATTTTAACGTTTTGGTGGCTACTTCATTCACACACAACCCCCAGAATGCAGGGGCGTATTTTGCAGGCTACCGGGGCTACCGGCGGTAGCCCAAGGAAATTACAAAAGAAAAAGTTTATAATATAACATAATGTAATAATTTTGTATAATTAGTTTTACCATAGTAATTAAAATTAAAGTAATTGTTAGATATATTTTGTGTAATAATAGGGTCAGCGGTAGCCCAAACCCTTTAACCAGTATACGCCACTGCCAGAATGTCTGGAGGACCACACCTACTGTTGGTCGATGGGTCCATTGGACCTAGCTGGGAGATCTTGTTGATCACCAGCTTTCCCTCCTTAAGCCACTGAAGGACGATTTTAGTGCCATAGCAGGTCAGCACTAGGAACAGAAAAGTAGAAAGAGGAGGAAGGAAAGGGAAATGAATCCCTAGGTCTCGAATGCTCTAATGCCGTCGGGGTCGAAGAAAGTAAGAGTTCAGTCAGAGGCCTGGATAAGAAAGGGTAAAGAGGGAATTAGGTATTGAATAGAGGAAAATTATACCAAATTCAGTCATTAACTCATCAAGCTGACCAGTGCAATTGATGAGTAGCCCCTTCCTTTAGTTCAGTACTAATGTAATTCCATATGTTCTTCACTGCATATGTAAGTCTACCAGAAAGAGGAAACTGCTTAATATATGGATTCAAATTGAATCGTTTCGAAAATATTACATAATTAATATTCAACTAATTCAAAATAACATTTTTTTCTTCAAGCAATAATTGTTTCCTTATAATAGGAGTTCTAGTACGTTTACATAATGGTAAAATACTAATTCTGTACTAAAACGCGTCGTTTCAAATGCTGTTTATGTTCTGCTTTCCTGGTGGTACTTGGCAGCTGCTTGGAGCGCTATCGTGGTGCTGCATGCTAGTCAGCATATGACAGCCAACACAGAGTGTAGGTACTGTTTCATATGTATACTGTGATAATATGCACAAATATGTTCTAAGAAAGTACCTTAATTTAATTACTTTTTAGGAGTGGAGAAGGAAGGGAGGGGGAGGCAGAGACATCTATACCAAAATTAAGTTTCTACAAAAAAAAAAAAATTATACTGAGGATTAGAAGAAAATAAAAATGCAAACTACCTGATTTCATATTATTCAGCAAAATTATTAAAGAAGAAAAATTATAAACAAACAGTATTACATAAATAATAATAAAAATGTTAGTGAAAATAAATTTTGGTGCGAAATTTTAGATAATAAAAATTTGATTCCTAATTCTCCAAGAAAAACGGCAGTGGCTATCTTCATTCTAGTAACTGGATATGACTGTTTAGCATCGCATCTTTTCAAACTTGGAATTTCTACATCATCAAAATGTTTTCTCTGCAAAAAAGAACATTCAGCTATGAACTTGCAGCACAGACTAAACTGCAAAGCTATCAACATTTCAGAGAAAAGTTTTAATAACATTGCAGATTGTTACTACCACATTAGAAAACAAAAGGAGAAAATTCAGTGTTTCGAGCATTTGATTAATTAACTAGATAATTAATTTTTTTCAGATTTATAATTCAGAAAAATGTCATATCCTAACATATTAAATGGGCCCAGTTCCTGAATGCAGATTACTACTAAAATAATAATTGTACTACTATAAGATAAATAACTATAATGTGGAAAATTCAGCCAATTGAGACAGATGTAATACCAATAGCAATGAACGTACTTTGATGTAGTTCAAGAGGGCAAGACTGGTCTCGGCAGCATCTTGTGTTTCAATGAAGAGAAGTTTGTTTCTCTGCAAACTGTCCACAACTCCTTGGTCATACCAACTTGCCACTACTGATTCTAGGTAGAGGTATGACGTGAAGAAACACACGATTCCATCTGGTACAATGTTTGCTATTTCCACTAGCAATTGACCATAATTGCGCACTACAGCAACATCTTCTCTGGTTTCAAATCGTGATGATATGGCAACTTGATCATTGCCCTTGGAGACAATCTACAGAAAACAGGACATTTTATATAAAACTATATTGCTGCTTCTTAATAAAAGTTAAATTATACAGTGAGTATACAAACTCTTTCAGCAGTGAAGTAGGTGGAGTACCTGATAATGGCAACCATGGTTCAGTTGGCATCATAACTCTTGTTTTGAAACAATTCTACTCTCTGACTCTGAACGATTACAATTTAGACATCAGATTTCCGAATAATTGAAATTAAACAATTAATAAGTAAAATTACTCACCATAATCATAAGAGATGATTTCTTTGCTCTTGAAGGCAGAGTCTGACTCATTTAAATGTGTTTGCAAATCTTTAACTAACATTTCTTTATTTAATGATATACATAGTTATTTCACTTTTAAGTTCATCAATTAGATTCTGCCTCACCCCAAAAGAAACAACTCAGGAGAGTCAGATCCTGAGATTGTGGTGGTCAGAGTCCCTAAAATTAATAAGTTCGTTTAAAATTCCCAGTATAAGGTTTCACACACATGCCCCTACTGAAACAATGTTCGATTTCATCTTAATTTACGTGTATAAATAATAAAGGCACACACTATGAATCTCTGAAACCACTGACAGTATAGCACTCTCTTTTCATGATGATACTCTCTTAATACGTGAAAAATTGTGAATTTATATGGATAAAATTTAAGAGTTTTCTTGTTACAGCCTAATATACTGACCAAAATGGCTTATCAAATCCCGCACAATATTGTGATTTGGACATGTCGAATTAGGAAACGTTCTTGAAATCTATTTTACTCTTTCGATAAATTTATTACCTTTATGGAAAATGTGATCCACTAAAATCACTTGTTTAACAGATAGTATTGTTACCACTAAGTAACATCTGTTTGTCACGAAGTTAAATTCCACACTAAACTGGAATCCTTTCATATTGTCACCTCAACCCCCTATATTACGGCTGTGCTAATGACCACATTGTAGGATGATCAAATGTCCTACTTTTCGTAGAGTACTCTTATTTTTTTAACAGCTCATCCTGTAGCCCACGAAAAGGTTTGAAAATTGTATAAATATTCTACTTTTTACAATTATACTGCAAAATGAAATAGGATGTAAAAATGTACATTTGTACCATAGTTTTACCTTTCCTATTATGGTTTGTAATTGGATTTTTTTGATTTGTAACATTCATGATGACGTTTTAATTCTTAAACAAATGTTCAGACTGAAATTGAAAACCCTGTCATTTCTAATGTCCATTATCATGTACAACACAACATAACATAAACTGTACAGTATATTACATTGCTTATTAAAACAAACTTACAATTTTTTTTGTTTTTGTAATCCTTGTACATTTTAACATATAACATAAATAATACTGTACATTACAATATCATTGGTGTTCGTGCAAAATGTCTTATGTGAAAATTACCAACTTTTCAGGAAAGGGAAAAAACTGAATATTTTTGTTGGTTTCAGATCAATTACTTTTAAACTTAAAATATTATCATAAAAACACATCTTTTAAAAGGTGTTATCATTTTGTAACTGGTAACTGCCCCCAGGTCTTTCCCAGGGGTAAAAGGCGGTCAGAGCATGGTGCCGACCACACCACCTCATTCTAGTGCCGAGGTCATGGAAAGCATGGGGCTCTACCTCCATGCCCCCCAAGTGCCTTCATGGCAGGTTAAGAGATACCTTTACCTTTTACCTTCACCTTTTAACTGCCTCATATTTCTATTTTTGTGAACTTATGACAATATGCATTTCATTTATGCACTGATTTTCACTTATGACATTTTGCAAAGAAAATAGTTTGTAATAAATTACTTTATTGAACTTCCAACTTGTCTCTAAAATGAAATAATAACTATTATCAATGATAAAATGACATTGTTAGGTAAATGTGATTAAAAGGAAGGGAAGAATGAATCATTATTCACAGGTTTTTCTTTTTCCAAATATTTCTGAAGCCGTGAAGATTCCTTCTTCTCTTCTGATGAGCCTGGTACTCCTCAGATGAAACAGTAACTAGATTGTATTTTATGCATAATTGACACTGATATTTTCAGGTTGATAAATACCAATGTTCAACTTGAACATCAATCTACAAAACACTGTCCAATTTGCTTTTTATTTATTGTTCTTAGAGAAGAAATTTTGAAATTCACTGGAAAGTTCTGCTTTATTTTCCCACATAGGTTCAAGATGTAGATTAGAAGATATCGATCTAGGCAAACACTGAAAAAATTCCTTTACAGACATTGATTTTGGATCGACTGGAGTTTTCATTTTTCTACTCTTTCTAGTGAAACATGCTGAAGAATCGTTCATGGTGTCATCAGCCTCATCAGTTTGTTGATCTGGACCAGAAAGCAGTCTAGAAGCTGCTAACATGTTGTCCATTCACGATCTAACACTTTGTTCTTCCAGCCTCAAAGTGTTAAGGACCGAAATGTGTTTTAGTACAAGTATGTTCTCCCTCTTTTTGTAGATCATACAGCCAATTATATTTTTTTTTCCTGACTTACCTCTTTGATGTCTACAAGAGTAGTGATATAAGCTTTTCTTGCACATAAGTCATCCAAAAATTTTGAAATGCTGCTGTTCGATCTCTTTCAGTAAACTGTTGAACATGCTAATGAATTAGTTCGCACTGCATTCCATTTACATGAATAACATGGCTTTAGTAGATTTCTTCAACTAATCTACAGTATATTTGCCATCTACTATCTTTAAACCTTAGTATTTTCCCAACTCTCATTCTTCTCATTTTGTTTACATTTATTTCTCAGCTCTCTGGATTTGACAACTCTTTCCTGCTCCTCTTCCTCATAGTATCTGTTTCTTCTAGTATTCCTTCAGGTTGGTTCTCTTCTCTATCAGCTCCAATGGTTCCTTGTACTTCAGATGCATGCACTTCTGTTTGTAGTTTCTCTCTTCGGTTAGGTTTCCTTTTCTTCTTTTTTTTTCTGTGTTTTTTATTCATTGATTCATTGCTTGAAGAATCACCTGGAGCATTTTGCTGTTCATAATCATTTGAAGATTCTAGTAAGTGTTGGAATATTGTACTTTTCTCCTCATCACTTAGACATTCATGATATTGTGACAGCGACGTGAGATTCGAACTCACGACCAGCGTCCCGCAAGAGAGAAGATCGCGCGGAGCACTTTGGGATGGCGGCGCGGCGGAGAGGGGAAAGGGCCAACGCAGCGAGAGAGTGGAGAGAGAGTGCGCGCGCATCTGGTGTTGGTAGAGAGGAGAGGGCTCTGGATTTCTCTGGAGTGCCATCTCTAGAGACGCGTGGAACTTTCGAGGCTACGTCGCTGTGGTTATAAATTAAGGACGCGAAGGAACGACAGCAGTTTTCAGTTTTTCCGTTATTCAGTCAGTGAGTAAGCCAGAGCAAGCAAGCCAGACTTGTGTGCCGGAGTTCGACTCGAGTGTGCATCCGCATCTGCGTCAGCAACCGAAGGCCTGAGTTCGAGTGCAGTGGACCGCAGTTGGAGGGACCCGAGTTCGAGTACAGTGAACTGTCTCTGAAGGTCTGTGGTTCGAGATACTGTGAACTCGAGTGACTGAGATAGAAGAACTGTGAACTGAGAACTGGTACTTCTGATTTGTAAATAGTGCTGTGTAAATATTAGTTAAGATTAACAGTTCATTGTTGTGCGTAATAGTCCAAGTAAATTGTCATTGTCATCAGTGGAGTGCTATAACGAATACTGTGTTGAGTGAAGATCCAATTGTTGACGAGAGCGTTTAAGGTGAATTGTAGAAAGGAATTATTGTTGTGACGAATAAATTACATTATTGTTACTAATAAAATTTACAATATTGATTTTTTTTTGTCAGTTATATTTTTTATTCTTTGTGGTTAATTTTCTATTTTATAATTAACTGAATCTAAATCTGGGCTTATTGGCCTCTCTTCATCAATTAAAATATATTGGGACTGAGCCCTTAGATTATTTCTTCCTGATATTGTTTGTAGCTGGGTTTCTTCTATACCAGATTTTTTAACGTCCTCCATGCCTCAGCCTCCAACAAGAGCTCATCAGTATCATTATCAATTTATTAATATATGGTTGCAATAGGGAACGAAATAATGGTAAGATGCATATAACTTAATGAAGAAATTCATTTGCAATTAAAGAATACACTAAATTATACGTATGAACCCAACCTATTGTAAAATAATAATAACATATAACCATTTATTACCAGTCAGTTATAATTAAAGAAAATATGTTTTACTCATCAAAATATCTGAGAAATCGTTGCTAGCACATGATGAGATGATGAGTTTGACATGAGACAATTTGCAGGAACTACTGAACAGACAAAGAACATGATGTTTTGTAAATGCTGAATTATTCGGCTTTTATTGGTCAGAAAATTGTGATATTTTGCAATTACATGCAAGCACCAAAATAATGCATGTCTAGAGGAAAAAAAAAAAATTCAATTTTTTGATATGATGTTTTGCACAAACACCAACGATATGCAGTAAATTACATCTACAATTTTTGTTTGTTTTTTGCAGTCTTTGTACATTTTAGTTTCAATATTTATCTCTTAAACAGGGAGAGTCATTTGCTTTGCCTGTCTGCTATTCAGAAAGTAATCACACCAAATATTGCTTTTTGAGATTGTCTGCATCTGTTATTAAGAATGTCCACTATTGGAATATTTTGTTTCATAGAATGTGTGTATTCCTGCAGGGAAGAGTGTATTGTATTTAGAAGTGTCCATTATGGAAAGTTCCACTGTATTAAATTCTAGTTCAGGGGAGTTGTACTATGTATCATTTTAAATATAACTGTCACTGCAAAATGAGCAGACTTTAATAAAATAGACCAGACCTAACAAATTTGGGTGTCAGACATTCATAAAACCACAAAATTAAAAGGGGAATACTATTAACAATCTACATGACCTATTTCGGAACAAACGTTTCTTATATGTGTTATTATTAATGTAGATAAAGAGGTAAAAAAGTAATCTTACCATTGGAAGTAGACATGGCCGGGCCAGTGTCATAGTGAAGGAACTCATGATGACAGGATGGAAATCCAAAATCTTGGGGTACATATCTAATGGGGAGAGTGTTCCAGATGTGATCACCACTGACTGAAACCGTTCAAATACTGGTTTGATAGCAATGGAAGAATCTAGACAACTGAAATAAAATAAATCATATAACATTATTGCAACTAATCATCACATGATTTCTCTGCACACCTTTTCAAAGTTTAAAATACTTGCCTGAAATGTAAAATAGGGTTTGATACTGTTGGTGTCTTGTCATCAAAGGGCTCTACTATTATGTTAAACCCTTTCGTATATGTTGATACTAATGTTGCCAAATGAGTGATAAGTATCAATGGTGAGAAGTCTGTGAGATCTGCTATCTCTAATGTTCGCAACAAGGATGCTAATCTCTCGTGACAAAACCTGCAAAAAACAAGTTTACAATATAAATTATTAATTTATATGTAATTAACTTGCATAGATTAGCTGTCAGACGTCATGGAGAAGCAGAGAACTAAAATTATGATGGTAGGGGAAACAAGAAGACTTACGGGAATTTTCACTCTCTTATAACCTCCAAAATTCGTATTGCAGTTATCTGCATAAAATGCAACAACTTTATCAGTTAAATGATTTTTCTTCAGAATATCTAGAACATGATTAGCTAATAAATCAACTGTTTCACCACTAATATTCTGGAAACAGATCACTTTACACTTAACACCCTGATCAGGAATAAAATGTCGTACAAGAACTGACACTAACTTTGACCTTTTATGGTTTGATGCATCAACCATCACAGAAACATATTTAGCATGGTGACAGAACGTTCACTATTACAGACTCGCACTTTCTTCTGCAACATGTGAACTTTTCTTTCCAAACAAGTCCCTCACTATTTGTGACGTACATTACATGGACCTCAAAGAATGGCTATGTTTTGCTGTGTGAAAAGCAAACAGACTTTCTTCAACAGCAACACGTTTCTCTTCTTCACTTTGTAGGCCACTATTTGTACTCACAAATGATTTGAGACACTGGCTGGAAGTCTTGGCGTCAACAGCCAACACGGGCTTCTTCTTTGTAAGGTGCTGTGTGACGTCAGATCGCTCTCCATGTTTAATAGAGAAAACTGCACAGCATTTCACTTTGTCTGTTGTGTCATATTCCCTCAAGAAGGGAAATTCTTGTTTAAACTATTAGAGAAAACACATTTTCTCTTCCCCATATCAGAATTTATCAGTCTGGAGAGAACTAATAGAACTAATCACTACAAAAATCACATGCAAAATGAGAGAATGCTGACTGTAAAATAAAGAAAGAGAATGAAGCAGAAGAAAGAAGAGAAAGCGGAAACAGGGTATCTGGTCAATCTGGTAGTAACCAAGTGAATTATTGTAAAAAAAAAAAAAAAAGAGCAGAACTGTGCTTCACTTTTCGAATCTGTATGCGTTCTCTCATCTTGATAATTAAATCTCATAAATTAAACAGCCATTTGTTGCAAGTTTTGAAAAAAAAAGGGGGGGGGGGAAGGGGACATTTGGCATGCCGTTAAATATTTGTCGGGACACCGGGACAGATCATGAAAAAAAAGTACAAAATGGAACATCTGGTCACCTTAGTGTAGTACAATTGCAGAAAACAATGAGCAGTTTTCGAAAACATTATGCAATACACAACAGTGACAATTTTTCCTTCTACTTCTTATCATACAGCAACATTCCCATACCGTTATATGTCATAACAACATGAAATGCAACCAGGAATGAATATCACAGCTATTTAGTTTACATTTTACACAATTTATCAGAAAAGATTGTGACACAAATTATATTTACCGAAGAGGTTTTCGCTCTATGCACACTTTCTGGTAGACATCTTTCAAGAAGCCAGCTGGAGATTCCATTACAACATGCTGGACTCTTAGTCGTGTCTTGAGGTATTCCACAAACCTCTTGAGAAAGCCTACAAAGTGCTCTGCTGTACGAATATTCCCTGGGACAACCTCTTCAGTGGAAAACAAACATTTTAGTGTTTTAAATTTTCTTAACATGTAATTATACAAAGCATTCCATTACAAATGTAAGTCGACTGGGTGGCACAAGACAGACACGAAGGCCATGTAAAATGTGGCAAACCATCTCCTGTATGCCCGGCAATCAGTTCAGTCACTCTATAGGTGGAGTGGTTATATTGGCATTAGACTGCATGTTTTTCTTCTGATTGTGTTCGTGAAGTGTTTAGATTTAGATTTATGAGTGGTCTTTTGCTGCTGCTGCTATGAGGAACAGTAACATTAGGAAATTTTTATTGCAAATCGTCTTTTTCAGATAAGTCTCTATCATGAAAATCTTTTGTTCTAATGTAAATTTCTGTGGTGCCATGTGAGCAAGCTAATCTAAACACTTCACTAACGTAATCAGAATAACTGAGCTGAGCTTGACGTCTCAATCAGTTCTATTAGCCCGCTACACCATCGACAGCATTCACATCCAGCCATATTGCTGACAACGCCATCTTTTTCGTCCATAATTCCTGTTTATTTTCCTATTGACTGGCTAGGTCATCGGACATGCTAGAGAGGGGGAAAGCGAGGTTTTGTGGTAGCTACGAGAAGATAGATAACTCACTCAGGAACCAGTCGCCTTATAGTAAACATCAGAACTAGTCATCATACTGTAAATATTGGAATTATACTGACTTAGGAATCAGTCATCAGACAATAAAGATCGGAATATACTCAGGAGTTCGGCGTCGCACCGTAAATATTGGGACTATATTTAGGCAGTTATTGTGGTAGACGAGTTCATAATTTCATTCAGGGAGACCAGTGTTGTGGCGATAAGTATACTTGGAAGGTTTGTTGTTGGAGTGATCGCATTGCTAATATATTGGGCAATCCAGTATTGCGAAGGTTAATACAGTTAATGTTATCTCTTATGGTAATTATTCGTGTCTATTGGTTTGAAGGCTAAATTGTATTATTACATTGTTCAGATATTTGGTAGCATATTATATTGTGAATTGGGTAGAAGACACGAGAAAAGGATTGAATAGTCGAATTGGTCTATCTCTATTGGGGCTTGTCATTTTGAAGTCTAAATTGATTATATGCTGTACATGATTTCAGTGTTAGTGATAGTCTCTCTCTCTCTCTGCGTTTATCTCTTTGGGTACTATATTGTGCAGATGTGTCATTGTGAGTTAAAATTATTTTTAGTGTTTAATTATATATTTTGTTATACTAGTTGAGCATGTGTTGTTATTCCAATGCTAGAATGTTTCTCTTAGGAGATAGCGTATTAGTATCTATGGGATTCATGCATAGTGAGAGTAATGTTTAACTTCGAACGTATAATTGTGGACCAGGTTGAATAGGCCTCAGTTATGTACGCCATTATATGGGACTTATGTACTTTGAATAGTGAATGACCGAGATAGATTGAGATTGGTGAATATCGTATGCAACACATATTCTTAAGATTATAATTTGTTACTGTATTTTCTTATTTAACTTCATCATTAATCTATCACATCAATTCATTTGTGTATTGTTTATTTATCGCTTCGTCAATTACACTGTTTGTTATAAACTTGCATTTGTTATTCTATCGCTTTCATTGTGCTCACCTCCTAAACTCAATGCCTTTACATCTGACAAGTGGCACAAATGGTAGCAGATATAAGTGCATGAGCCAAGGCGGCGGCACATAACACACAATCTAACATCAACTCAACCACTACTAAATCTACACACTTCACTAACACAATCAGAAGAATAACACACGTTCTAATGTCAACACAACCACTCCTACAGAGAGACTGAACTGGACTGTCGAGTGTGCCATGTGTTGCATGACCTTCGTGCCAGTTGCGCGTCGCCTGGTTGACCTACATTATGTGTGCAAACATTCTGTATTAAGGTAATGTAAGCTAAGACTCAGAAGATATACCAGCAAACCAGCTATGATTAGATTCTCAGCAGAATATGTGAAATTTTTTGGTACACAAAATGCCTTTGGGATATCTTTTCTCTGAATACTTCACTTTCCCTTGTTATTCACATTCTACCATTACTCTAATATCACTGTATAAGCTTTTGATTGCATCTGAATAGGCTTTGTAGTTCATAAGAGTTTTTGTACAGGGTGGCCCACTTAACTCTTTCACCTCCAATAGTGTGCGAAATACTTCAGATATACACAAACCGACAATTATAACTCAAATTACATCGAAGGTGACATTTGATATAAGCAATGTATTTTTGTACATGAAATAATTTTTCAAAATATTGAAGTCAACTTCCTTTTTTTAAATAGGAACCAACTATTGCAAATGTTGCATTAGCTCTGTCTAATAACAACTGGCTACTTTACTGACTGTTTGAATATCACCGGTAAGAGTAAACATAAGCAATGTCTGATCAAGAATTCAACAGAGGGAGGACAATTCTAGTCAGAGTTGTGCGTCAACTAAATACAATCACAATGTACTGTACATTTTAATACTATGGAAATGTTGTACATGGTGAAGTGAGACATAAAAGTAGTGTACAATAAACAATTATTCCTAAAAAACAAAACACAAAATCTCCGGTGTGCAATCTGATTTCTCACAGCAGAAAGTTTACAAATGATGTTCGAAGAGATAGCCATTTGATTGACTCACTTCTGTCAGTGTTTATGGTGTTATTGCAGCACATGCAGCAGTAATATGATCTTTCATGTTTTCTACTGTTGTTGGAACTTGCTGATACACAACATTTTTAAAATGTCCCCAGAGAAAAAAATCTAATGGGATGAGGTCAGGTGATCATGCTGGAAATCTCTGAATACGACTGCTTTGTCCTTTCCATCGATTGGGAAAGTGTTGGTTGAGTGCATTTCTTGCCACTATGGCATTATAAGCAGGGCATCCATTATGTTGATACTGCATCATTTGACGCACATTCTGTGGTAGATCTTCCATCAGTACAGGTAAGGTATGTCTCAAGAACTGCCTGCACTTTTGCCCATTCAGTTTGCAATCAATGTAATACGGGTCAACGATGTTTTGTCCTACAATACCACACCATACATTGACACGTTCTACTGACGAAGCCAATGTGGTTTTTCCCTTGCCCAGTAATGCTTATTGTGTAAACTTACATACCCATGATTTGTAAAAGTGGCTTCATCGGTAAAGACTACCCTACTCATAAAGCCTTGTTTCAGAACCCACTGGCAGTATTCCAAACGATTTTGAAAGTCATCGCTAGGGCTCGGAAGTTCATACATTTACATGTTTTTTTCTTAGGGGTTAAAAATGTATGCTTATACATTATGTGCACGAATTATGGAATTTTCAGTTATTTGCACATGATTTTATGGTGCATATAACTGCATATTTTCGTGATTTTGATAAATGCATATTTCAATAATTTAGTGCTATTTTAATGAGTTTCATAGTTTTTATTTTTTTCTTCTGGATCATATTGGCAGTAACATTCGCATGATGATGCAACTCATCATGTGGCGAGGAGTAATGCTGATGTGATGATGTCAGGCAGTGAATCCCCTGTTTCATCATCCTTTCATGTATGTGCGCAGCTGTCACCTGACTGGCCGCTGGCAGTTGTGTTATACTCTTATAACGTAACAGTGTTGTGAACTGGTTGCCACCAAATTAAGTTACGCGTATAAAATGTCTGTTAAAAGTTTTCTTAATTCCGAAAATAAGACCAATTTCGAGTGCTAGATTAACTAATTTACAGAAGAAGTTTTCAGGTGACTTAATATCTGCAGATAATAAGGTATACTGTTTTGTGAAGCATGTGAGAAAAATGTAGAAAGTGAGAATAGAGGTTAGAAGGTTACTTTACGATGCTTTATCAACAGCTTAGGTTATTTAGCATCTGAATGAGATAAAGGTGATAATGCCAGTGAAATGTGTCCAGGTCCAGCACTGAAAGTTACCCAGCATTTGCTCATATTGGGTTGAGGGAAAACCCTGGAAAAAACCTCAACCAGGTAACTTGCCCCGACTGGGAATCGAATCCGGGCCACCTGGTTTCGGGGCCAGACAGGCTAACTGTTACTCCACAGGTGTGGACATGAGAAAAGATTTCAAATAGTTCAGCACATAAACACAGCAAAACATAAGGAGAATTTAACCAGAAAACTCGCAAACAAAGAGCCTGTTCAAAAAAAAACTAGTAGAGTGTTTAGGAAGTAGGGTTACTGAATTTTCTTACGACTTGTGCAAAGCATTTTTAGCTGCTGATATTCCCTTGTGGAAAATGAATAATCCCACATTAAAACATTTTCTTGCCAAATACACTCGACAACATATGCTTGAAGAAAGTACATTGCGTAAGACTTATGTAGGACATTGTTACAATAACGTATTGTCAAATTTACAAATTGAACTAGCAGATCAGTTTGTGTGGTGACTGTTGATGAAACCACAGATTCTAATTGCTAATATAATTGTCGGTACCTTAAATAAGGAACAAAAGACGATACCTTATCTTCTTAATGTGTGTGAATTGTGGGCCACTAACAATGTAACTGTGACGCAGTATGTGATGGACTCCTTGAAATTATTATGGCCATCTGGAATCAAATACGACTTTTCTTTGTTACCGATGCAGATACTTATATGGTAAAAACAGGACAAACACTGAAAGGTATTTTTCCTAACTTAATTCATATAACTTGTGTAGCACGTGCTCTTCAACACATTGCTGAGACAATACGTAATTCTTTCCAATTGGTAGATAGATTTGTGGCCTCTACAAAAAGAATTTTTTTTTTTAATCCAATGTCACCAGGTTGTCTTTTCGACAAGAGAATTTTTGTTAAATCTCCTTCAACAGTCAAGTTGTTCAGATCAACAGCACCTAATATCACACTTCCTCCTGCGCCAGTGTTAAGTCGATGGGAAACATGGCTGGATAAAGCTTTGTATTATGCTCAGCACATAGAAATAGTCAAATAGTTGTTAATTCATTGGACTCGAATGATGCTACATCAATAGGAACAGTGCAAAATATTTTGTCAGGCACTGGGTTATAAGAGAATTTTTGTTTTCATATCTGGTCATTTTTCTTTCTTACTAACAGCTGTAATGTCACTGGAAGCTGTAGGATCTCCCTTAAATGAATCATTTACTGTTTTTGAATAAAACAATATGCAATCTAAGTTCTGTTCCTGGTAGTATAGGACAAAAAGTGAAAGAGAAAGTGAATTAAGGAATTTAAAAAAAGTTCTGGTTATAAACAGATCTGCGATATTCGAGACATTCTTGAAGGAAAACAGTCTGTCACACCAAGAGACTTGGCTCTCTCTGTGGAGCAGTTAAAATCATTTAAATATGCCCCAATAACATCTTGTGACGTGGAGA
The DNA here is from genome assembly GCF_040183065.1 of Periplaneta americana. NCBI lineage: Eukaryota > Metazoa > Arthropoda > Insecta > Blattodea > Blattidae > Periplaneta > Periplaneta americana. The sequence goes on from NC_091119.1 coordinate 118,208,096, forward strand.
GAAGTTTTTCACGTTACAAAAGTGTTTTTGGGAGACAACAGACGAAGTTTGTCAGTTGAAAATTTATGCTAAGTAATGGTTGTGAACTGCAATTCTTCAGTCAACATTGGCAGCAGGACCATTTCTGCTTCAACCTCTAAGGAATAATGTAAGTTTACTATTATTAATACTAACTCGTCTTGTCTACTGCCAAGAGACATTAATTCTTTTAATTTAATAGTGCATATTTATTGGCATATTTTAAAGTTTTTAAGAGCATATTTGCATGCATATTTCACAGCTTTTTAGGGCATGAACTTCCAGGCCTTAGTCATCGCCATGAAGCTCTTGATGTAGTGAGATATGGAATTGGTGGTAATTATGCCTGTGAAGAATGCGCAGCACACTTGCTCGACTGATTCCAATCTGTCTTTTCATTTCGCGAGAACTGTGACATGAGGGTTTAATGCAACAGCTGCAAGAACAGCTACTTCTGGTACTTCATTTGTCACTCTCTTGCTTCAAACCCGCTTTCATGAACACAAGCTCCCAGTTGCACTAAGTTTCATAACAATAGTAGTGAAGGTAGGATGAGTTGTACAATACACTAGTGAAATGTAGCTTAACATACGTCCACACATGTAATCCTTCTAGAGAGCCGTTGTATAACACTTTGCCGATGTCTTATCGTTCAATTGTCCAGTACAAAACTGAAGAAATAAGGGTTGTATTGGGTATGTACAGTACCATGGATGTGTTCGATTTTCAATTACATCAACATTATGAACTGGACATAAGGAAGGGTGCGTCAGACATTGTTTATGTTAATTCTTACCGGGGACATTCAAACAATTGGTAAAGTAGTCAATTGTTATTAGGGCTAATGCAATATTTGCAACACAAAACATAGTTGGTTCCCATTTAAAAAAAGAAAGGTTGACTCTATTATCTTGTAAATTATTTCATGTACAAAAAATACATTACATGTGTCAGATGTGCCCCTTTGATGTAATATAACTTGTAATTATCGGTTTGTGTATATCTGAAATATTTCACATGCTATCAGAAGTGAAAGAGTTAAGTGGGCCACCCTGTATAGAAAATGTCCCACAATTATATTGTCCATAGAGTGTGCTAGGGATTAAAACTTGCTTCTCTGAGTGAAAAGCTGTCAGTTCAGAACTTTAACAGGGATATCAAACTAAGAAAACTCTTAATAATATGTTGTTGTTGTTTTCTAATGCCAGGCGTTTGACAATAAAGTCATTTGACCTCTTGCACTCCAATATTTTTCAAAGATATTATCATGGCCAGCCACTGAAGCACAGATTCTGAGGTGTTTCGAATCCATTTCTTGGTACTCTTAATAATATTCGGAATAAAATAAATAGTAAGTTCTTTACACAAAATCCTTCACCTAAGAATTACCTTGCAAGACTTCATCAGGCAGCACAGGATTGGCCAGCACTACGTCTGTTTCCCTGGCAATGCTGGCATCTCTCAAGCCCTCGACCAGCCTCTGATACTCTTCCTTCAGTTTCTTTGCATCATCTTCTTTCATTCTAAAATTAGATTCAAACGCAAAAGAATAAATTTACCCAGTATTATTTTATGTTAATGTAGAGTTCGAAATTCTAGTAGATTCTTCTTAAAAATTCTCAAAAGTCTGAACTATCCACAATCAAGACAAATGTCAGCAATAAAAATGTTCAAAATAATCGATTTCATATTATAATCCTCTCCATGCATATATGAAACGATTTTTTGCTCCCTAACTATACAACTATACTGAAGAATGCGCTTATGCAACTTAGCAGGTTCATCTATGAGAAGGGAACACCTGTTCACATGTACTGCACTGAACAAGGAAGCACAACAAAATAAAAACTTCTCTCAACTTTATTAGGAAGTAAGAAGCAAAATGGGTTAAATGATCCCAAATTGCGGCCATTAGAGAACAACAACTATACCATCAATCACTCTCTACTTTTGGAAATGGATTATTTATAAAATAAAAAGTTAGGCAATAATCAATGTACAGTACAAAAAATGCTAGTCCCAAAAATTTGCTGCCTCCCAAGACTTGCTGCCCCAGGACATGGCACATGTGTAAATATGGCTCTGTAGAGATCATATTATTACACAACAAAATTAGGACAATAATGAGAACTTGGCACACACAACTAGAAGCAAACAGATACTGGGCCTGATGTTAGCTGCTTAGGAGTACACCATAAACACATGTGCAGTACTGCAATTTTGTTGCCTTTAAGAAAACAGCATTATGGGGTGCATTTCTATTCTTTCCTCTCACAAACAATATGTGCAGCATTTCCAGATAATGATGTACAACATTTGCACAAAATGATGAATAAATGTTCTTTCAGTTGCTCAATATGAACAAAATTCGTTCAACAGTTTCAAAGAAATCACTGTGCACACAGACAAATAGACAGATGTCATGCCCAGAAAATATTTTCTTTTTTTTTTATCACGGTTATTGAAAATGTGTATTTGCGTCAAAATATGGAAGTTTATTTCTTTCTGCAGAATCACAGTAAGAGGGAAAATGCAGCAATATCTCAAGAATCTCCTCCAAGAGAGAACAATGCAAATGAAGACCTCAATACACAATGACAACTGTTCACCCTAACTATTAAATCCAAGCTAATATAGCAAAAATATGTAACTATACATAACAACATGAACATCAGCTGCTTCTCACTGTTAGGTGGTTGCTGTAAGAGCTCTTCTGCAATCATAGAAAGCCATTGTGACCCATCCTGAACAGATGGCCCATGAAAAAGACAACGAAGCTCCTAAAGCTAAGGGTTTGTTGAAAAGTCTGAAGGAATTCAAATTTGTTAAGTTTCTCTACTTCCTTCTAGACTTTTGTATGAAAATGAACTCATTAAATATGGCACTGCAAAGTGAGAAGCTCCTTATTTCATCCCTGAAAGTAAAAATTGAACACTGCATCTAAGTTTTAGAAAGCTTTCAATCTAGTTTGGACCATGTGAACAAAAACTGTTGGATCAGGTGTCAATTTCAGGGAAACTCAGAAAAGTGCAGCTCACAAATGTTCAAACTGGGAAGCAAGAATCTCACATTGTTACAGAGAACTTAATTAAACATGCAAAGGTGTACATCACAGAAAGATTGTAATCTGTTTCATCAGACGTGACCACATCTCCACATGTTTTTGATACCTTGAGTTGGCCTCCTAAAGAAAAAAGTCTCCAGTTTGGCATAGAAGAAATAAAATGCTGTTCTTATGCTTCAAGGGAAAAAATGGAACTCTCTGTATCATAATCCACAGTTAATTCCCGATTTACCACGAAAATCGTCTGTAGCTGCATTTAGATTGGCAACAGGCCATGACTGTTTGGCCAAACACCTGTACAGAATTAGAATATATCAGTCCCCTAACTCCCCATTGTGCAACTCAAACCAAGAAATGGATTCGGAACACCTCAAAATCTGTGCTTCAGTGGCTGGCCATGATAATATCTTTGACAAATATTGGAGTGCAAGAGGTCAAATGACTTTATTGTCAAACGCCTGGCATTAGAAAACAACAACAACATACTTGAACTCAAGCCAGTATAATGAAAACGTGGATCAGATGTTGTTTTAGAAGAGTGGGCAAAATGCAAACAACTTTTAACTTAGTCAGATGCTGGAGATGATTCACAATGAAACTTCTGCAGCAAGATTCCTCAATTTGTTGCACAGTCTCATATTTTGTGCTGTTCTACAAGTAAGCACAGTAAGTGAGAGAGCCTTCAGCTGTCACAACAGACTCAAGATAACTTACAGGACCTCGCTCAAAATGGAGACTGCATGATCTATTAAAGGTTTCTATAAATGAGTCCTCCCTCTTTGAATTTGACTCAGCTACTGCAATTGATAGGTGGTACGTCAGTGTAGAAAGACAGTGCTGCACTAACAAGAAATGTTGAAGTATGTACTTGTTTCAAATTTCTTTTCTCGTCATTAGAAACATATGTTTTGTGAGTTAAAGAAATTAAAACGAGAGGGAGAAGGCTTTTTATAATCGTGAATATATATATATATATATATATATATATATATATATATATATATATATAATCGCCACTATTTGGGGAGCAAAATTTTTGAATACTGCTCTCCCATTTGAAATTTTATGGCCTGCACTAATTTTACATATATAATGTGGGGAGAGAAAAGGAACACGCGCGCACACACGCGCGCACACACACACACACACACACACACACACACACAAAACTTACTCATTTACAGTACGTTCTAGTAACTGTATGTTTGCTGTGCTCTTGTCAATTATTCTTCTATTAATCTTCACACTCATTGAATCAATGCAAACATTGTCTGTAACACAAGAACATAAATCTGAATTAAATTAAGCTTACATATAGAAAACCATTGTACAAGAGAGAAAAAAAAAAAAGAACGTTAGTTCAATAAATTTCAGTTCACAGCAAATATTTTCTCTCTACATTCTAAGTTACCTATGTTATGGGCTTCATCGAACACTACCACAGATGACTTAGTTAGTTCCTTTGACACAACATCAGCTATTTTTGGATCCAGTAAGTAATGATAACTGTACACCACAATGTTTGCATGCAGAATCTGCAAAACAAAAATTATATTGTAATGAAATTTATCATAGCTTGACAGACAACCAAAAATCTATGTGCTTAATTGGCTTAATCTATGTGTATAACTTGTCTAACACATCACCACCATTATTATGGTTCCAACTAAATGTTCATAATTTGTGCTGTAGTAATGGGGAAGTCCTGCACTATATCATCATCCTCATTGTTCAATTCCATGTAAACCTTGTAACAAACGTTTTAAAGAGCAAGTAACCATAAAATCCCTGGAGCTGATTCTGATGCATCACGCAAGTAAATATCTGCACTTAACATATAGTACAAGCTAGAGATCTCATTATTATTTAACTTCTGTTTATTTCAATATTATTACAATTATTTTCCAGGTGTGTAACTACTATGGCATAAAACCCCGAAAGTATAATTTCAACATTCCATCAGTAAACACATATTTCAATGAATCTCTCCTTAATATTCTTTGCAATTCAGCCAGTTGAATGCAACTGTCTAAAAACGAATTCAGTATCCATCTGTGACTGTCGTAATTGTTTTATGTTTCTTATGGAAAATATTCAAAAAGCTGTTTAAAATTGTGCAAACTTAATGTCCAATGTAATCCCTAATAATTTTACTTCTGTTTGAGTGTACTCAACAGCAATATCCCTTATTGAGAACAATATATTCTGTGATTTGTTTAAATTTAGGCAGAAACCTTTAGCCTGAAACCACTTTGCTGCTTCACTATATGCATTTTTCAGTGTTCTGATAGCAGATTTATATTTTGATTTGATGAATAAAGAGTCCTATCATCTGCGATTAACACTGAATTAGTACTTGTATTATCAGATAGTGCAATGAGATGCACTATAACCTTTATTTTTTAACTTTGCTCTAGAGTATGGCATTAGGAAAGTCCAGGACAACAAAGAGGGTTTGGAATTGAATGGATTACATCAGCTGCTTGTCTATGCAGATGACGTGAATATGTTAGGAGAAAATCCACAAACGATTAGGGAAAACACGGCAATTTTACTTGACGCAAGTAACAAGATAGGTTTGGAAGTAAATCCCGAGAAGACAAAGTATATGATTATGTCTTGTGAACAGAATATTGTACGAAATGCAAATATAAAAATTGGAAATTTATCCTTTGAACACGTTGAAAAGTTCAAATATCTTGGAGCAACAGTAACAAATATAAATGACACTCGGGAGGAAATTAAATACAGAAATATGGGAAATGCCTGTTATTATTCGGTTGAGAAGCTTTTGCCATCCACTGTGCTCTCAAAAAATCTCAAAGTTAAGAATTTACAAAACAATTATATTACCGGTTGTTCTGTGTGGTTGTGAAACTTCAACTCTCACTTTGAGAGAGGAACAGAGATTAAGGGTGTATGAGAATAAGGTTCTTAGGAAAATATTTGGGGCTAAGAGGGATGAAGTTACAGGAGAATGGAGAAAGTTACACAACACAGAACTGCATGCATCGTATTCTTCACCTGACATAATTAGGAACAGTAAATCCAGACGTTTGAGATGGGCAAGGCCAGTAGCGGCTCGCCGTAAAAAAAATAAGTGAAGTGCTGTTCACATACACAAATGCATGAACAGTTTTATCAATATAATGAGTAGGACTACTATTCGTAAACTACGTACAGTTTTAATAGTTCCAGAACACATGCAAACAGGAAAATTAATTTATTTCAGGACTCACCCAATTTCTTGCATACCAAGTCAATCCTCCTACATTTTAAAGCAGCAAACCTGTCGATGATGTCTTCATAAAGTATCTGAATTTAACTGTGGGCGGACAGTATATCTCTATGCAAAGCTATGGGCTAATAATGAAAGTCTCTCCTGTGATGTAGCATTCCGAGTGAAATTTTCAATCTTTACAAACAGAAAAGCTTCTTTGATCGGAAGAATTTTTAAAAGTTATTTTACATAACTTCTGTATTTTCTTAGCACTTTTTAAAACAAATTACAAATGGAACTGTAGGTCGTCCAGAATTTAAAACATCTTTTCATCCTCATATTTAAGTCTACAAAACGACATTTCTAATAAATTACAAAGCGTGTCATTTTTGGGACACATATTTCGCACTCATTAATCAACATTTTCTATGTACTGGTACCTAAGTATTTGTATAATAGCACTATAGTGATTAAACATATAATATACACTATGATGTAGGATTAATACACTACGTACACTTATCACTAATATATTCTAAGTACATTAAATAATAAGTTAATATATACATACACAATATTAAACTACATGCGTACATTTATGCGTGCGTTAAACTTTCAAATACAAGCGTTGGAACAAAACTGGCAAGATCATGAGCTCATGAGAAAAAATAATACATGCGGCGGAAAACAACTTTTAAACTTTGCGAATGTATGTGGGGTGTATTCCTGATAAAATAACATAGAGCCAGCGAGCCAGCTAATTTACCACTGCAGGGGTGGATGCTTGGAAACAAGAAATGAGGATACTATTCTCGAGTCAGGTAGTACATACTGTAAAATTTCACAGCCCTTAAACAATAGCCCCCGGCCTTGGAGACTGACTTCAACCCTTCTCTATTATTAGTACCGTACTGTTAGATCTGCAAACTGGTTACTCTGCCTACAAGAAGTTTGACAGTTCTCCGTAACTGAAAGACTCAGAAACGCACTTCACTCATACAATCTTTCTTTAGTGCGTGACGTCACGTTACCATGGAAACCAAGTGCTGTATGAGAATGGGAGCCCAAATAATTTCACCTTTACAGTATTGTAAGTTCCAATAGTCACCGCTCGGCGCTCGTAACAGTTGACATTATTCTATTCAGCGGACGGTTACAGGTACTACTTATGCAACTAAACACTGTTTGTAATGACTGAAAAGAAAACTTTTTTTTTTATTTTAGAAATACGGTATCGGTAATAACTGGAATTAATTCTTAATATGAGATAAAATTGTGTTTTACACGTAAATACGTGAAGTGACACTTCACCTACTTCACCTGAATAACCACCCCTGGGCAGGGCATGTAGCATGTATGAGCAACTCCAGAAATGCATATAGAGTGTTAGTTGGGAGGCAAGAGGGAAAAAGACCTTTGGGGAGGCCGAGACATAGATGGGAGCATAATATTAAAATGGATTTGAGGGAGGTGGGATACGATTGTAGAGACTGGATTGATCTTGCTCAGGACAGGGACCAATGGCAAACTTATGCGAGGGCAACAATGAATCTCCGGGTTCCTTAAAAGCCATTTGTAAGTATTATCAGGTAAGCTATTTACCATGATCAAAAATGGACCTAAAACAGACTCCTGTGGCACACTACTCGTAATGTTTATACACCACTTGTAATGTTTATAGTTTTAGAATATGCATCATTACAGAAAACCCTTTGAGATCATTCTGGTAGGTAAGGCTTTATTAATTTATTTCCTAATCCAGTGACACCATAGAAATGCAGTTTTGAAATAAGGACCTCATGAGATATGTAATCAAAAAGCTTAAGTAAGTCACACCAGAACTGCGTACAAGCTTCCATAACATCAAAACCAGAAATAACAAACGAGGCTAGTTTTTCGAATGCTTCTAATATACATAAGTCTTTTCTAAAATCAAACTAAACATTCGATAATACACAGCTGCGTTCAAAATAGTGGGTTACTTACAAATGGCTTTTAAAGAATCCGGAGGTTCATTGCAGCCCTCACATAAGCCTGCCACTTGTTTCTATTCTGAGAAAATTAATCCAATCTCTACCATCATATCCCATCTCCCTCATATCCATTTTAATATTATCCTCTCATCTACGTCTTTGGCTTTGGCTTCCCCAAAGGTCTTTTTCCCTCCGGTCTCTCAACTAACATTACATTTTCGATTATTTTGGAAAATGTTTGAACTACACAAACTGGTATGAAATTTTATGGTTTAGAGAGCTGAAGTCTTTTTGTATATGGGAGTAATTTGAGAGATTTTTAGAGAATTAGGGAGAACACCATGAATAGGCAGGTGTTTATGCATATAGACATTGGAATAAATCTTATGATGAGATCAGTACTGTAGAACAACTGGCATCACATGTTGGTAAATGATCAACACAACTGGCTTCATATGGGTGAATAACTCACCATTAGTAAAAAAAAAAAAAAGTTTTTACTCTTAGATTATAGTCAGCATATTAGTCTACTTTATTAATATATTATGTTTTGGATGTGATGATGGCAGGTTAAGCTAATTTAGGCTAAATCAAAATCATAGAACTTATGTGATTAATTTAGTTGCTATCGGACAACAAGCCAATCCCTTTCAAGTCAGATTCAGAATCAATGGATGAGCTGCTATTACTTGAAGAATCATCCGCCGAAGTAATTGTGAGCCAATCCACAACATTGCTTGTATGACCGTCTAATTGCCACATTTTAGCTTCTCCCTCGATAACTTGTTCAATAGCACTTTGCTATCTTGAGTCAGTAACTTCAGACAACCTAGTTAATAGTAAATTACGCACTTCAGGCAGTTTGTAGATCTATGCCTACGATTTGAAAGTATACAAATATCATAACACGCAGCACAATTCATTATTTGTTGATTGTACTGACAAATAATTTACTCTCAGATAATTCAGAACACTGAACAGAATTCACTTCTCTTCCATAAAATCACAACACACAGTACAATTCACTATTTATAGAAATTTACTGATAAATGAATATTGTCTCCAAAAATATCACAACAATTCACAACACAACAGTTCAATTTACTATCACAGCACTTCACAAAAGTAATGATCCGTTGAAACTACACTGCCCATCTGACATGCCGCACTTCAATTAAGGCTGAATCTGTAACACTGTGATTCGGCGATTCCCCTAAGATTATGCAATGCTGAAGTTGGTGAGGTCACATATACATTCTGTATGGCATAATTCAAAATGCAATCATTCTTTATCAGAAAGGTGTGCATTAAGCCTACTGTACTATCCTATATTAAGTATACTTTAATCTAACCACAATGTACAACTTTTCCATATTTTGTATTAATGTGCTCTACTTCTTACTGCAGTGAAAATAATTGTATATTTTGTTGTCATAATATAAATTAGTAGCTAAGTTTTCGTTTAATACTTATAAATCGCGATATAGCAAATTTTTAAAAACAAGAAACCATTCATAAAGACAGACTAGTTTTCTAATTGCGCACTGGTGTACTTTGGTGTACAGCCAATTTTGAAAGCCTTACCCACATGCATTTGTTGATATGATGGACCATTTTAACTGTGTGCTTAGTACAAGGTCAAGAAATTGGATATAATTTCACATGTTGTTTTCACGGAATTTTGAGTCAAATTTACTTAAGTTTTTTTTACTCGTAGAATAAATATGGGAAATGCCTGTTATTATTCAGCTGAGAAACTTTTATCATCCAGTCTGCTGTCGAAAAATCTGAAAGTTAGAATTTATAAAACAGTTATATTACCGGTTGTTCTGTATGGTTGTGAAACTTGGACTCTCACGTTGAGAGAGGAACAGAGACTACAGGTGTTTGAGAATAAGATTCTTAGAAAAATATTTGGGGCTAAGAGGGATGAAGTTACAGGAGAATGGAGAAAGTTACACAATACAGAACTGCACGCATTGTATTCTTCACCTGACATAATTAGGAACATTAAATCCAGACGTCTGAGATGGGCAGGGCATGTAGCACGTATGGGCGAATCCAGAAATGCATATAGAGTGTTAGTTGGGAGGCTGGAGGGAAAAAGACCTTTAGGGAGGCCGAGACGTAGATGGGAAGATAATATTAAAATGGATTTGAGGGAGGTGGGATATGATGATAGAGAATGGATTAATTTTGCTCAGGATAGGGACCAATGGCGGGCTTATGTGAGGGCGGCAATGAACCTCCGGGTTCCTTAAAAGCCAGTAAGTAACAGTACAAAGGCAATAAGCTGTTCTGTAAACTTTAACCTTTCTTTTATCTGACCTATATCTTTAGCCTCTCTAGTCACTTTTGGAGAATTTAATTTTCTTCTTTTGTTGTTTGAAGTGTCTGAAAGATGTTCAGTCATGGTATTCAAGTTCCTAACTTTCAGAACTTTTTCTTCAAAGGAACTGATTTTCTTGCAAGGCAGGAGTCAAGATTTTTTCTTTTAAGCTAACTAAACATCTCTACATGAGGAATTATTTTGTGAAAGGACAACCAAAATGTAAAGTCACTGCTCTGTAGAGTTTTAATGTGACCTATTGCACGACAAATTCTTTGGGTGTTAGTGATTTCACAGACTTCCAAAATAAGCTTAAAGCACTGAATGCTCTCCTCTTTATAATCAAAAACTGTGTTCTTCACACTCCTTGAATTAAAATTCCATCTACTAGGAATGGGGAACAATGAAACCTTTCTTTCACATCATCATCCAGTGTAGCTGTTCTTTAGGAGCTCATATGCTTTGCAACTCAGAAAAAAATACATGAACAGTTCTATTAATGGATGCTGCATTTAACACCACCAAATTTAGTTGGTGGACATAGCGAGGAACATAACAGAGCACCAAGATAAATTTTTTTCACAATCGCTCTCCACCAAAATGGTCTGAGATAACAGAAGTCCCATCATATGCTTGTGCAATCAGCTTTTTCTTTTTGTATGTGTGTGTGTGTGAATTACAAGTCTCTCCAATTCTGACAGAACAAGTGGAGTCAAGGTTCTAGTGTCATGCCTTTCAGGTGCAATGAACTTTCAAATCATTCCACAGGCTTACCATTTACAATGTATCTAAATGCTTTAACCATTTGAAATTTGTTAGATATACCACTAGTTTCATTGGCAATCACTGACAAGAAATTGGTTCTTGAATTTCTTTTTCAATTTCCCTCATAACCTGCAAAATTTAATTCTGGATGGTTTTGAGCTACCCATAAACACAGTAGCTCTCTCTAGGTGAACTTTTAGTGATGTAACTAACTCTACATTGAAATTAATTAAACCTCAGAAAACACCAGGATTCGATGATGACTGAGACCCATCATGCCCTCTTATGGCTAACTCAAATGCACCACAAAATCGAATACAATTTATAATAATGTTCAGAACATACCTGTTCTGTTTCACTTGATCATTATGCAAAACAATTCTCCCCCTGTACTCACTGCCCAATTGCTATGCTATATTCGTAATGCCCAAGAATGCGAAACTAAAAACATTCTCCAGTAAACAAACTGCAAGGGGAACAATATAATGCATTTTTTTGTTTCACATCCACACAACCAGTTGTGTTTATCGTAAAATTCGCGCGAATTTGTTTGTTTTTTTTTTTTTTTTTGCACTGAACTGTTTGTTTCGCACATTTTAAAACGGTGTTAGTTTTCCTAGATTCTTGATTTCTAACCTTTCTTCTAGGGAAACTATGACAATAGCTTAGATTGCAAACCAATTATGAAATTCGTTCTTTTAAACTCATGGAACAAGCAATAACACACTACAATCAAACTTACCACTCCAACAGTTGCTGATAGTCTGCACTGTTTTCACTACAGGAACAGAGCACGCACATGTACAAGAACACTGCAATGTTATATGTTGTCAGTGTTGCAAGATAACTACAAAGTGCTATCCTAACAGCTTGCTGTGTAGTTAAAGTTCTATTAATTGCTATTTCCAAAGAAATTGCTGTACAAATCAAAAGCATAACACATCAAAATCTTAACAAACAGTTAAATAAATAAATAAATAAATAAATAAATAAATATATATATATATATATATATATATATATATATATATATATAAGTAATTTCAACATCTGAAAATGGGTGGTTCTGCAAACCTACAACACCTTATAAGAACTGCCCCTGCCCGTAACTCATGCTTGAATGAGACTAGGCTGAAATTTCTTATACAGACTCACAGTGTATCTGGCGAGGAAATAAGGACACCAGTTCCTTTCTTGTCCATACTCCTTTAAATCATCAAGACTATAAACACCAGGCTCCAGCTGAGTTTCACGTCCTTCTATGTCAAAACCTTCATAGAAAGAGCAGATGGGCACAGAGTCGTCATAATTATGCCTCTCTCGAACATATGATGCAGTCAAACTGTGACATCGTCCATCCACAATCTTACCATCACGCTCTTTGCTCACCTGAAATTATTATAATACTCTCCAATAACAGTTATCTTACAGCAAGTTTATAAGAATAATTCCAGCACAACGAAACTGCATGCAGTAAAATCTTCTTAATATGCTCCTATTTATAAAGCTATCTCATACATTATATTCTTTTTATATTGTCTCTGGACATTTTATATGTAATCTTGCATAATCTTACCGTCTTGTAATGCTTCCAAACTCCGGTTGTAGCACTTTTTTCAGATCGAAGTGAGTAAAAAATTCCATATAAATTGCGAAACTTTTAATGTTTTAAAAGCATGGTGAAAAAAATATGTTGCTGTGACTGTACTGAAGATCACTGCACCATGAGCGCAAGAAAAAATTTCACCCTCTACCTCTTTCACCGCAGAAAGAGTGGCAGGAATGAATAAGTACACCAGTACTAGAAAACATACATTTGCTTGCTTTACAGTACCTACTAAAAACAACATGGTGGCGTGTATAATTTATCTTGTTGGGGTGATGGGAAGAATTAACTTTTTTTTTATATTTATACGTTTTTGTTCATTATAAGATTAAATTACGTTAGAGATATTAGTATAATCGTGAAGACTAGTGCAATTTGAGTCAATTAATAGTCTTCACGATTATACTGATATCTTAACGTAATTTATATATATATATATATATATATATATATATATATATATTGAATAACAGCTACTGCTGATTCTAGAACTAGTGCAAATATATATATATATATATATATATATATATAGGTGAACCGTAAGTAACGTCATTAATTTCAGGAGGTTATTCTTTGAGATATTTCAAACAAAAAAGTTTTAATACAATTTTGCTCGTTTTTGCTTCCTTTTCGAGATAAAAATTGTTTTATATGAAACATTTCATAGCGTGTTTTAAGAAAGCCGTTGATTTAATTCCCAATATGTTCAGTCAGTATAAAAGAGCAGTGTAAAATAAATGATTGAAAGAATTTTAGTTTTGTTCTTTAAATGTACAGAAATTTGATCTGAACAAATGTAAAATTTTTGTTCTGCAAAGGAACTTTTCAATGTTATATTTGTTCGGATCAAATCTCTGCACATCTAAAGGACAATCCTTTATTACAGCGTTTCTCAAACTATGGATCACGGGAGATGTTTTGGTGAGTCGTGAAATGACCCATCAAGTCCACAAACATTTTAAGAAACATCTTTTAAAAGTTATCATTATCAACATTCAATTAACTTCTCAGATTGCAGTGAACATAGTGAACACGGGACTGAAAACAAAAATAAATCAGCACACCAGCAACAATGGAAGATATGAGTGCATTGGCTTTTTTAAATTTAATTGAGATCGGTAGCAGTGTATTTGTATTATGTAATTCTAATTGACAAACGTCAACAATGAGTTTTAATCAGGTTGAAATTTAAATCTAATAATGGGGAATAAAACGTTACTGCTAATAAAATTAAATTTTTCCTCAGTAGTCTCTTTCTTCTTGTGCTTGTGATTTTATATAAAATTAGTTAGTTTTCACGATGTGTGGATGGCACAATGATGTTTTTGCACGTGGTCGTAAAGTGACACCAGATATATATATATATATATATATATATATATAAGAATTAATACAAGAGGGTGGAAGGGCAGTATCTAGCGAAATTTATAAACTTGTACTTGCAATTTGGGAAAAGGAAATTGTACCAGAACAATGGAAGGAGTCCGTAATCGTACCTATTTTTAAGAAGGGGGACAAGACTAACTGCAGTAACTTTCGAGGAATATCACTTTTGTTGACGTCGTACAAAATTTTGTCGAATATTCTTTTGAGAAGATTAACTCCATATGTAGATGAAATTATTGGGGATCATCAATGTGGTTTTAGGCGTAATAGATCGACTATTGATCAAATTTCGTGTATTCGACAGATATTGGAGAAAAAATGGGAGTATAAGGGTACAGTACATCAGTTATTCATAGATTTCAAAAAGGCGTATGACTCGGTTAAGAGAGAAGTTTTATATAATATTCTTATTGAGTTTGGTATTCCTAAGAAACTAGTTCGATTAATTAAAATGTGTCTTAGTGAAACTTACAGCAGTCTGTATAGGCCAGTTTCTATCTCATGCTTTTCCAATTCACTGCGGGCTAAAGCAGGGAGATGCACTATCAACCTTTACTTTTTAACTTTGCTCTAGAATATGCCATTAGGAAAGTTCAGGATAACAGGCAGGGTTTGGAATTGAACGGGTAACATCAGCTTCTTGTCTATGCTGATGACGTGAATATGTTAGGAGAAAATCCACAAATGATATGGGGCAACGCGGAAATTCTAGTTGAAGCAAGTAAAGCGATAGGGTTGGAAGTAAATCCTGAAAAGACTAAGTATATGATTATGTCTTGTGACCAGAATATTGTACGAAATGGAACTATAAAAATTGGAGATTTATCCTTCGAAGAGGTGGAAAAATTCAAATATCTTGGAGCAACAGTAACAAATATAAATGACACTCAGGAGGAAATTAAACGCAGAATAAATATGGGAAATGCCTGTTATTATTCGGTTGAGAAGCTTTTGTCATCTAGTCTTCTGTCAAAAAATCTGAAAGTTAGAATTTATAAAACAGTTATATTACCAGTAGTTCTGTATGGTTGTGAAACTTGAACTCTCACTTTGAGAGAGGAACAGAGATTAAGGGTGTTTGAGTATAAGGTTCTTAGGAAAATATTTGGGGCTAAGAGGGATGAAGTTACAGGAGAATGGAGAAAGTTACACAACGCAGAGCTGCACGCATTGTGTACATCACCTGACATAATTAGGAACATAAAATCCAGACGTTTGAGATGGGCAGGACATGTAGCACGTATGGGCGAATCCAGAAATGCATATAGTGTGTTAGTTGGGAGGCCGGAGGGAAAAAGACCTTTGGGGAGGCCGAGACGTAGATGGGAAGATAATATTAAAATGGATTTGAGGAAGGTAGGATATGATGGTAGAGATTGGATTAATCTTGCTCAGGATAGGGACCAATGGCGGGCTTATGTGAGGGCGGCAATGAACCTACAGGTTCCTTAAAAGCCAGTAAGTAAGTAAGTATGTATGTGTGTGTCTATATATATATATATATACACAGTACCTGGCCACATTATTATAATCACTCACATTTTTACTATACTTTACATAATACTTCCTCATTTGAACTCTGGTTTCCTTTCTTAAGCAGATTTCATATTAGATATTTAATTTTTAAACAATATTAAGTAAAATTACAATTATAACAATGTTAATTCAAGAAATATTGATAAATAACCAACCACACCTCATTTTTACAGAAATTTCAATATTTCGTTTGACCTCGTTTGGCTTTAATTACAGCTTCAATTCTCTTTGGCATGCTTACAATACACTTCTGTATTATTTCCTGGATCCTCTCATTGTGATCCCAAACATGTATAAGCCTTTCAATAAGTCGAACTCTGGAAGTAATAAATTCTTTTGCCATCTCTATTTTTACGAGGCCCAGACGTTCTCAATGGGATTCAAGTCCGGTGAGTTTCCTGGCCATGGCAAAAGTGGAATGTTTTTGGAAGCCAGAAACGTTTTGACTCTTCTAGCAGTGTGGCAAGGTGCACCATCTTGCATAAAAATATATTTCTCCACATTTTGGAACCATTCGTTCAGCTGAGGGATAAGCCTGTTTTCCAATACCTGGATATATTGGTCTTGTTTCATTGTTCCCTGAACAATGTAGAGTCGTCCTGAACCTTTTCCTGATATCACAGACCATATCATGACTGATATTGGGTGTTTAACTGTGTTAACCAGGCATCCAGGAGCAGAATTTTCTTCCTTTCGTCGACGAACAAACATTGTTTTGTCCATCAAACACTGAAAGGTTGATTCATAGGAGACGCAAACCTCAAAATTGTCAAAGAAACTGATAAAAACTCTAAATTTTGTATTTTTAAATACAGTATCTAATACTTAAAGACAAAATTTAGAGTTTTCATCAGTTTCTTTGATAATTTTCAGATTTGTTTCTCCTATGAGTCAACCTTTCAGTGTTTGATGGACAAAACAATGCTTGTTCGTAGACGAAAGGGAGAGAATTTTGCTCCAGGATGCCTGGTTAACACAGTTAAACACCCAATATCAGTCATAATATGGTCTGTGATATCAGGCAAAGGTTCAGGACGACTCTATATTGTTCAGGGAACAATGAAACAAGACCAATATATCCAGGTATTGGAAAACAGGCTTATCCCTCAGCTGAACGAATGGTTCCCAAATGGGGAGAAATAAATTTTTATGCAAGATGGTGCACCTTGCCACACTGCTAGGAGAGTTTCTGACTTCCAAAAACATTCCACTTTTGCCATAACCAGGAAACTCACCGGACTTGAATCCCATTGAGAACGTCTGGGGCCTCGTAAAAATAGAGATGGCAAAAGAATTTATTACTACCAGAGTTCGACTTATTGAAAGGCTTATACATGTTTGGAATCGCAATGAGAGGATCCAGGAAATAATACAGAAGTGTATTGTACGCATGCCAAAGAGAATTAAAGCTGTAATTAAAGCCAAACGAGGTAGTACGAAATACTGAAATTTCTGTAAAAATGAGGTGTGGTTGGTTATTTATCAATATTTCTTGAATTAACATTGTTATAATTGTAATTTTACTTAATATTGTTTAAAAATTAAATATCTAATATGAAATCTGCTTAAGAAAGGAAACCAGAGTTCAAATGAGGAAGTAATATGTAAAGTATAGTAAAAATGTGATTATAATAATGTGGCCAAGTACTGTATATATTCATTTTAAGTTGCCAGCTCCATTTAAATGAAAACCACGAGGAAAAATCTTGAAGATAAATTTAAGTAGTAACACTTTTTCATATGTTTGACATGTCTCCCTACTTGAATTTAATTGACAAAGAAGTAAGTTATTTAAAAAAATGCACCATTTTATGGAACATGTTATTGAAGTTCAGAGGTATTTCCGTAATTACAAGTACTCTTTTGCTTGGTTAAAGGAATGTGAAAAATCATCTCTTAGCTTCTGGGAGAAACTCTAAGGAAAAGCCAATTTGTGTCTTGAAACATACCTCAGAAACAGATCATAGTTATATCACTGGCTCAATATTACAAGGTTCTATGTCTATATAAGAAATATTACTACATACACCCTTGTAACATTTAGCCAGCAATATGCTGAAAACAAGAGAACACAAAGATATCATTCATGAAAATATTGTTAAAAATAAACAACACTGGGACTTCACTATATTTCCAGCTGAAATCATTATCTACAGCCCTAGATGAATGTCCAACAGAGCAATGTAGCATTCATGGTGATTTAACAAATTTCGTATCAATCTGCAATGGAACCATACAAAAATAAATAGTGTACTTCCACAAGTCTGAGACTCCTGTCCATTTGCTTGACACATCTGATTTTCATCTGATTATGTGGGATAATTTGCTTAAACTTACACTGCTTCAAGAGGAAGAAGCCTGAATTGTTGGCTTTTTGTTTGATGCATCATTCATGAATAGCATAACTGTATTTGAAGCTGATTCCTTCCCCAAGTATTTTTTCATGCCTAGTATGAAAACACCGAAACCAGATACCGATATATGGCGAAGGCAATGGCAAAAACAAACACATTAATGCGAATTTCACTTCCTTCAAGGCTCATCTATTTGAGTGTCCAACAAGTTCAGATCTATTGAGAGAGATTTCTAGAATTTTTTAATTCCAAATAAAGTAAATTAATTAAGGAACAGACTTGTGCACATGTGCAACAACGTCAGTTAGTGTAACCACTGGATAAAATTGCCACCTAATCCCTGGTTAAGAATTTTTTTTTTGTAGGTTATTTTACGATGCTTTATCAACATCTTTGGTTATTTAGCATCTGAATGAGATGAAGGTGATAATGCAGGTGAAATGAGTCCGGGGTCCAGCACCGAAAGTTACCCAGCATTTGCTCATATTGGGTTGAGGGAAAACCCCGGAAAAAACCTCAACCAGGTAACTTGTCCCGACCAGGAATCGAACCCGGGCCACCTGGTGTCGAGGGCAGACGCACTGACCGTTACTCCATAGGTGTGGACTTAAGCATTTTTATGGTGCATCGACCTCGGTTAGGACTTAAATAGGAGGTTAACCACAGTATCTATAATTGCCCATATTCGAGCGGTTAAAGGAGATAAGCGGAAAGAGAGAATTCTTACCAGGAATTCAGGAGGGATTTCATTTATCAAAATCTATTGTCATTTCTGCTGCAACAAATGGGTCATTTAAATAACACAGAAACAGTTGTATTTCTCCTATGAATTGGCTGCTTATATTACAATTCTATGCAACTGATATTTTCTATATTTTAAGAGGAAACGCTCAAGTATCTCTTTCTCTACATCACTGGCTGAACAAAGAGAGGTTATGGATGGATCTTAGAATGATGCACAGTTCCCTGATATGAATGGGGTCCTGGATCGTACATACATTCCTACTAATCTTCATCATTTTCCTTTATATAATATATTTAAATATAGTAATTAAGTCTATCAATACTACAAACTCACTTGCGATATAATCATTTTTGCATTTAATTTTAAATTTTGTATGATTTTAATCTAACAACACTGAAACAAAAAAATGCAACTAGCAAACATAACAGCAAATACATTACTATAAAAATACCGGACAGCTATAGACTAGCAGCACTGACGTGAGTGCGAAATGTCGCGGAGTTGACATCTAGCAGAGAGGTGTGGTATTATGACAACAAATACAATATTAACACAGCAGGAATCGGACTATTGTTTAAAACATGAGATACTAATGTGGAATAATATATGAGACACTTAAGAAATGTTGAATAGTAGGCTATTAATTGTAACATTATTATTTTATATCAAAGCTGCATATTATGAGAAATATTGCATACTTCGTATTACTTTCCGTACTTAACTGTTACATATTTTTTCTTTGCTTTAGTGAGGCAAAATTAATTCTGACATTAAGAATGAATTTACAATAAATATGCAATGCTGACAGCTGCAAAGACAAAATTGGTAGTAATCTGATGCTTGTAATAATTAGAAAAGGCATGTGAACAGCAATAAAACTTAATTTGATAAAACCTTAAAATTTGCAATACATTTTAACTTCTATTCATTTATTACGCCTAAATAAAAAAGTTAATTTTTATTGTTCTATCAACACAGAGACAAAGGCATTAGGCCTAGTAAAGAATGTTGTTGACTCACGTTTTATGATCCCTCGGAAACTGTAATGGAGCAGTTTGTAATGCTGTAAATTGTAGCAGTTATAAACAGCACATATACACGCTGACATTTTAACACAGTACTATTAATAAAACTATTTACTAGCCCAGCAACAATTTACATTATAGTAGATTACAGCTTGCTTCGCAGGTTTCAGCACATCCTGCCACCTAGGTAGCAGCACATGCGCCGTTCGCGCGCAGAACTGCTAGCTGTCCGGTATTATTATAGTAAGGTATTTGATAACAGCGCCCAAAGGCAAACAAATGCAACGCGAAAATATAGGACACGTTCATTTCCAAGTAGAACGGAGTAAGTGCAGTCGTTTTTAGATGTTGACTATTATCTTTGCAGAGGAATGGATGCTTTCCTTTAGTTTTTTTTTATTGGGTTATTTTACGACGCTGTATCAACATCTAGGTTATTTAGCGTCTGAATGATATGAAGGTGATAATGCCGGTGAAATGAGTCCGGGGTCCAGCACCGAAAGTTACCCAGCATTTGCTCGTATTGGGTTGAGGGAAAACCCCGGAAAAAACCTCAACCAGGTAACTTGCCCCGACCGGGATTCGAACCCGGGCCACCTGGTTTCGCAGCCAAACGCGCTGACCGTTACTCCACGCTTTCCTTTAGTCATTTTGTAGAAACAGTGTATCATAATGGGCTTTACGCTGGTTAAATGAGGTGTCAGCTAACCATGTTTGAGTAATTGGAAATTATGAATTGTGCACAGAAATTACATTTTAACCATGGTTACTGTTTAACCATTGTTTCGTAACCTATGATTACTGCGTTTTTAACCGGTGTTGATGCACTTTGTCATTGGCATGGCAGCAACCATCATATTGGTATTTTACTATAATGCAATTACGGGGCGCGTCCAGAAAGTAAGTTCCCTGGGGCTGTTTAGAGAAAGAAAACACAATTTCATGGAAATATTTATTAGAACAAATATAGCAATTGTTGAGCTATTTTCAACATATTCCCCACCGAAATTGTGACATTTGTCATTTCATGGGATCAATTTACTTTTGGGACACACTGGTAAATTTTCTTAAAAAAAAAAAAGAAGACGATAAACTTAAACCTGAAAATGTACCAGTTTTTCCATCCAATGGTAAAAACAATGACTACCCTGGACTTCACATTTGTTATTATAAAAGCATGAACACTTACAATACAATCTCATAACAAAGAAAGTGTATACTGTAACAATTTGGCAACTACAACATACCTGTGGATGGATGCACATATTCTTTCTTGAGCTGAGAACCAAGCCTACCATCTTTGGTTTCTGTCCCCTCTCTTTCTCATAATATGCCATAAGTTTCTTCAATTCTTCTATGACTTTTTCTATTTCAGGTACTGTTCGTGAGCAATATATGAGCTTTGTTACATCCAAAGGATGTGCAATCATATATGCAACAATCAGTGACAGCAGAGACACTGTCTTGCCTGTTCCTGATGGCATTTCAAGAAGACAGTGACCCTGAAGAAAATATTGTTTAAGACTCCATCACAACAAGTAGGTCTAATAATATACCTATTAAAGTTACACAAAACACAATAAAACTTACCTTGGCATCTAATCCCTTCTTTAACTCCAACATGTAAGCAAACTGTTCTGGATAAATATAATCATAGGGAAAGTACACCAACAATCCATCAACACTTAACCTGAAATGATTAAATCAGATTATATTAAATATTTAAAAAGTTACATTCTTCAAGGCTGCACTAAGATTAACATAACATGTAATAAAAACGATTTTGGATAAGAATGTGCAATAGGCTGCATTTTCGCAGGGAAGTTATTCTATATTTTATTGAAGATATCAAAAGTAATTTCAGTAACTCAGTAGCTTCCCATTTCCACTTAAGACAATCGATATTCCTTCCTAACTTTCAATAGCAAATAATTAATAAAAAGTGAAAAAATAAAGATACAATTTTTCGACTTTACCATAATTAACAACAAATATAGCCTAACGTTCTTGTAATCATGCCAACAGGCTTAAATAAGATTTAAAAAATGAAGGAATAAATTCTCTCCAATCATGTTGGTAGATTAAGGCTAAGATATGTTAGTTTAGGATTGCTTGTGTTAATTTTGATGGGGTGGTGTTCACTTGTGCCGTTCTCATCAGGAATAAATTTGTGAATCTTTGATCTCAGTACGCACAGTACATAGAAGCAAAAAGCACTTAAATCATTGAAAATAGGCCTAACCTCAAAATTGTAGCACACCACTCTAACGACGTGATGTGATCACTGCTAAAGCTATAAATCTACCCAACCTGCTCCAAATATGAGGCGCATCCAGAAAGTAAGTTTCCCGATTTTTTTCCCCTTGAATGTAAACGTAATTAGCCGTGTCAATTGCGCATGAGTAACAGATCTATGACGTATCAATCATATGCCAGCCAGACAGGTCCCACCTGGTGCCAGTAGCGTAGCAACAGTGGTCCGAAATGGAAGCTCTTCTTCCTTCTCCCGCCGCCTGTGAGGTTCGGTCGGTGACAAAGTTCTTTAATTCACAAAGCATTGCGCCAATTGAAATTCATCAGCAGCTCTGTCAGGTCTATGGGCCGAACATCATGAGTAAGCAGATGGTGCGTCACTGGTGTAGGCAGTTTTCCGAAGGTCGTCAAAGTGTCCATGATGAAGAGCGCAGTGGGCGACCGTCCCTCATCACTGATGATCAGCTGGTGCAGCAGTGCATCATGGAGAACCGTTGCTTCACGATTACAGAGCTGAGCACCCATTTTCCGCAGATATCGCGATCCTTGTTGCATGAGATTGTCACTAAGCACCTGCTGTTCAAAAAAGTGTGTGCCAGGTGGGTGCCGAAAAACCTGACACCCGAACACAAAATGCAACGTTTAGGAGCAGCACTAACATTTCTGCAACGGTATCACGATGACGGCGACGAGTTCCTCGACAGGATCATCACAGGCAATGAGACTTGGATTTCGCACTTCACCCCGGAAACCAAGCAGCAGTCAATGCATTGGCAGCATAGTGGATCTCCGGTCAGGACGAAATTCAAACAGACGCTGTCGGTACAGAAAGTGATGTGCACGGTGTTCTGGGACAGGAAGGGCATTCTGCTCATAGACTTTCTTCCAAGAGGTGAAACAGTGAACGCTGACCGTTACTGCGAAACACTGCGAAAATTGCGACGTGCCATTCAAAACAAGAGGCGTGGAATGCTTACTGCAGGTGGTGTGCTCCTCCATGACAATGCTCGTCCACATACAGTTCGGCGCACAGCAGCTGTTTTGAGGGAATTTGGCTGGGAGTTGTTTCATCATCCACCCTACAGTCCTCATCTTACTCCCAGCGATTTTCACGTTTTCTTGCACCTCAAGAAATTCCTGTCCTCCGGTGAGCGTTTTGGCAACAACGAAGAGCTGAAGACATCTGTCACACACTGGTTCCACTCACAGGCGGCAGAGTTCTACGACAGAGGGATACAAAAGTTGATCCCACGATACGACAAGTGTCTCAATTCTGATGGTGGCTATGTTGAAAAATAGCTGAAACATTGCTGTACCTGTTGCCAATAAATGTTTTCCTGAAAGTGTGTGTTCTTTTTTTAAAAAAAATAGGGAAACTTGCTTTCTGGATGCGCCTCGTACTTTTGTTTCTTATATAACTTACACCAATGATTTTCTCAGACATTTGCACACAAAATCATTACGTAAGTTTAACCTAGTGGCACCATCACTATGTTGCACTACGCAGGAAAGCACTTGCCAGGGTAAATCATTTTGTGTATCTATCTAACAAAAGAGAGCAGATTTGTCTCTGTCTGTCGAATGACCATCATCATGCTTACGAAAAGAAACTTTTTAGTGTCAATAATTTATTTTGTGTGCACAAGATTGGAATTTTGGAAGAAGAGGGCAGGGAAGGTAACCGTGTTCTGAGGTTTATTACAAATTTTATTTCCTTCTTTACCTCTCCCTCAGCCATAGTGACAAATAGTCACGCTACCACTGACGAGACTAGGTAGAGTCTGATGAGAATCTAGATTAGAGACAAGTAGTCCCAATGTCACTGATAAGGTTAGGTGGGGTATGGTAAAGAGATAGATTAGTGACAACATCAGTAACAAGGTGGCTGACGCACTTTTGAGCAATATGGAAAGGTAAGGTTTGGTGAGGAGACAGATTTGTGACAAGGTTAGGCAGAGTGTGATGAGAAGATAGATTAGGGTATTTGTTTACTTTAATGGTATCAACTGTGGCCAGCTGTGGGGAAACAGTTGTGACATATTATGTGGCTAACCTTGTCACAGTCCTTAAGGCTCATTCACAATGAAAATTAAACATAACGTAAACATTAACATAAGCACATAAACATATGCCACAAACTTAAGTAGCTAAGGCCCATTCACAATGAAAATTAAACATAACATAAACATAACACGTGTGTGGAAACAAACATACCGAATCAACAAAACTACAGAATCTATTACATAAAAATGGAGAATTGCACAATGACTGACGACGTAGCTATTCAATTTATGTTTCTAATAACTACAATGGCATCAGTATATGGCTTTCAATACTTGAAATCAAAGAAACGGAGATGTAAAATAATCAACTTTTCGTCATATGATTCCATGTTGCACGCCTAGCTATCATCACGGCCAATAGATCAAAATATTGCCTGTAGGCAAAGCCCATGAGATGTTAAACAAAAAGTGAAAACACGCTTTCTGCTTGTGTAATGTTTCCAAATCGCATAAACATAAGCATGAAAGTTTGGAGTTTGCAAACTTTCATGTTAACGTCTTATGATTAAGATTAAGTTTATGCTTATGTAATTCATTGTGAATGCTTTCATTAAATAACATGGACACAAGGTTTTATGCTTACGTTAAGTTTATGTTTAATTTTCATTGTGAATGGGCCTTTAGTCTCCTATTATTTACCTATCCCATCGTCTAACTTGTTTAAACCTCGTCGCATTCTTAGGTCTCTCATTTAGCTATCTCCTTATCCAACCTAACATTTAACTCACAATATTTACGGAAATATAGGTCAGCACGGGTAAAACACAGTAAAATAAGATCCCCTTGATCACACGCTACCACTATTATGTGTAAAATATGGCAAACCTATGGTGACGTTAAAGTAGATAATTACAAAGATCAGTAACATGTCATTACAGTAAAGATGAAACATGACGCCCCTTATTCCTGTGTTCCCTTTATCAATGTAGCAAATGTATAGTATAGTGTATGTAGGCCTGTCAGTGAGGAAAGAATCAAATGACCCATATTAGTTCAGGACAACGAAATGCTTGGAACTTTGGGGTTTCAGTCTATATTAAAATTGATTTATGGCATCATCTTATTCTGCGAAATTGGTATTCAAAAAAGCACTGTCTAAATAACCTATTCACAACAAACAAATCCTCCTCAGGAATTTGTTGTATTTCACAACCATTATACTCACTTCATTTTTAAACAATATGTATAGTGTAGTCGTAGATGCAAGCTCTTCGAAATGTACTAAAAATTATTTTTATTACAAAACGGTCCACATGCCTTCTCTTGCTTACATGAAGTTCACGAACTTAAAAGATGCAGACACTTTGCCGGTGTTGCGAAAAATTGCGTCCAACCAGTCTCATGTCTCTGGTGAGCAGGGTTGCCAACTGTTGTTCATATAATCACGCTAGATGGCTTTCCAAAACCCGCGAACAAAAATCTCTAGATTTTAATGTGTATTTATTTAATCAATTTTATAATAATAATAATAATAATAATAATAATAATAATAATAATAATGAGACTTAGAATCCGGGACACTTTAACAACCAATGTACGCACAACTTGACTACAGAGTTCCTTGAACATAGTAGACAGACATACTGTGAATGTAAACAACGACGTCATTGTGCTGCGTTATATTCTACTGTTAGTACTGTTATTTGTCTATGGTTAGTAGTAGTAGTAGCACAGTCTACTATATACAGTCGCGAAGCTCAATATGTAGTAAAAATGCAAACATGGGTAGTTGCCCACCACTAGGATCGCTACTACCGCCTCATCATCGCAGATCTCTCTCCTAGCAGACGTCAAAATATGTTACACTTTCGTTGTCGTGTTCTTTTAGAAAAATTAACACCTTCTTTCCATGATTGAAATATTAAATGCATAAAGTTAATTTATTATTTTAATGAAGTATATTAAATTCCACCATAAACTCGAAGATACCTGCAAGAAATAAGTAATATAATTTTTGTTTGTGCAAAACGAACTGAAACTTACTATAATAGCTTCACTCATTCAAGATTATAGCGATAATTAACTATGAAACCAATAAATATTAATTTGCATTTCCCTTTACAACAATAATAATGGAAATATGAATTAATGGAGTAACTTACGCGTACCGGTACTTGTAGTGTAGGCTTACGTAGTTAACAAAGTGGGATGAGGTTAAGCAATAATAATCACACCAGAATTGGAAATAAAACGTGATCAATAAATATTATTGTAACAGACTTTTTCTACGCCTCTAGTAGAGCAACAAATAAAAATGACAACAAAATTAACAGCTATAATTAAAAACACATCATTTGAAAAAAAAATAGGCCTAAGCAATAATAATCCCAAAGACGTTTTATAGAATAATCCCACCTGAATTGAAAATAAAACGTGATCAATAAATTTCATTAAAACAAACTTATTTTTTCTATGTCTTTAGTAAAATAACACATAAAAATAATAACAAAATTAATAGCTACAATTAAAAATATATCCTCTGAAAAAAAAAAAAGTAGACCTAACCTTTATTTCTCTGGAAATTTAGCAGCGACAGAACTTTAACCGGTATCTAATGTCCTTTCGGTTAGACTGAAACATTTCATTGTGAAATTTAAGGATATAATGTATTCTAACAGTCACAAAGAACTTCAAATTAACAGTTTTGTTTCTGCACAGCATTCTTGTGGAAACCCAGGAACCTTTCTGAATCTTTCGGAAATCGGACAAAGGATAACTCTGGCCTCTTTCTCTTACTGTTGCTACAATTTATAGCACTACAAACGTCTCCTCCTTGTCCCATATTATTATTCCAATTATTATATTTTAGCCATTAACATTTTCATTACAACCAATAACGAACATTTCACAAGCATCAATGTGAAATACGCAACGAGCTAGCACTCGATAGAAATACGACACAGTCCAGTCGACCATGGACAGTCTATTGTTTCTAGTTGCTAACCGCTTGGAGCGCTTTATCACGAGATTTGCAAAAAAACACAAGCTTCGCGACTGTATATAGTAGACTGTGGTAGTAGGTTACAATCTAATGACGGTGGAAAATGAAGTAGGATACATACCTCACAAGTTTTCATATCACTCGGCGACGTTGAAGACGTAATGCACAACCATGCACATACTTGAAACAATTTCGAAAAACTGTTCACTATGAATTGAAAATGCACTGTGATGGTCTGAGTTCGTTTCGTAGGGAGAGACGGAAGAATATTGTACCTCTGATCACGAACCGGATTGTACTCTAACGCACAGGCAAACAAAACTCAACGCGTCCCTCACTCCATTTGTACTCTGTTGCACTGGTAACTTCATTCTTAAATTTTGTTGGATCCTAAGCCTGATAATAAAAATAACAATAAAATAATAAAGTAAGTGGTAGGGGAGAGAGGGGATACAGTGGACATGGGGATACAATGGACATATGCAAATTTCCCTCTATATGACCTTCCATGTTGGCATCAATGACCAGAGATATTCATTTGTTCATATCTTATGAAAGTACAGTGTTTTTGACCAGAAGTACAAAGAAGATTTTCGAACAGCAGCATTTTCCAGTTTTTCGTAGTTTTGATGTAAATCTTGAGGTAAGTGCTATTCTCTATTAAATAGTTTCTTTTCAAATCATAGTGCAAGTTATAACGTTGTATATTTGTGGATATTATGAGAATTCATTTCATGTATAATACTTTAGTGAGGTTGAAATCCTTTGTGAAAGAAAAGGAAAAAAGTACCAAGCCAGAACATGGGGATATATTGGACAGTGATGTCCAATGTATCCCCTTGCATTAATATTCTTTTTTATTTTTTCAAATATGTCTACATTAGATCAATGAACTATTTACTTTATTTGTCTGCAGATGCCTCGAGTCTACACAAGAAAAACAGATCGTGAGTTTTCTGAGGCGGATATTAAAGCAGCAGTTGATGATGTATTACATAATAATATGTCTCTGTGAGCTTCTGCAGAACAGCATGGTGTCAAAAAATCTCGCTTGGCAATGTATGTCAAGAAATCAAGGGAGGTTGGGTTTGATTCAATGAATTTCAAGTCCAATTTTAAGAATCGTCAAGTAATTCCAGGTCACATGGAAGAAGCTCTTGCTGATTATTTGTTATGTTCAGCTATGTTTTATGGGCTGACACCAAAACAAACAAGGCGATTGGCTTTCGAATATGCTAAAAAGAATGAATTGATGACAATGCCTGCATCTTGGAAAGCAAATAAGGAGGCTGGTTTGGATTGGTTCTCAGCATTTTTGAAAAGACACCCAGCACTCTCCATCAAAACACCAGAAGCTACAAGTCTAGCCAGAATGCAGGCATTCAATAGAGCAACAGTGGGCCAGTTCTTTGATAAGTTTGACATTGTGCTGCAGAAACATAAATTCATGCCGCATCAGATTTTCAATTTAGACGAGACTGGTTTGAACACTGTACCACCTGTGGTAAAAGTAATCGCAAAAAAAGGTGAAAAACAGGTAGGACAATTGACTTCCAGGGAGCAGGGTGAACTTATGACACAAGTTGGTATCATTTGCGCAAATGGGAATGCCTTACCTCCTGTGTGGATATTCCCCCCACGTTCGCTTTCACAAAGCACGCATGATGGCTGGTGCACCTACAGGGGCTTTGGGTCTTGTCTACAAGGTAGGTTGGATGACAACGGAAAATTTCTTGAACGTTTTGATATTTTTTAAAGAAAATGTATGTTGTTCAAATGGAAATCCGGTGTTGCTGATCATGGATAATCATGAGTCCCACCTGAGTGTAGAAGGCCTAGATTATTGCAAGGGAAATGGCATTACCATCTTGACCCTCCCACCACACACATCCAATAAGTTCCAGCCCCTGGACCGCTGCGTGTTTGGTCCTTTCAAGAAATTCTTCAATGAAGCAGTTAACGCCTGGCACCTTAGTCATCCAAATAAAAGTGTGACAATCTTTGAATTACCACGAATGAGTGCAACTGCATGGGACAGAGCAGCAATCCCAGAAAATATTGAATCAGGATTTAAATCTTGTGGAATTTCTCCATTTGACCGAAATATATTCTCCGATGAACATTTCTTGTCGTCTGTAGTATCAGATCGCCCACCTCCAGTGCTTTTGAACCATCAAAGTTCTCCAGGATCAATTGCAGAAGAACAAGCAGGATCTAAAGTAGAAGATGCTATAATTACTTCAGTTGTCAGCTCTAGAACATTAGAAACTCCAACATCTTCGACAACCGAAAATGCATATGTCAGTCCTGGAAAAGTAAGGCCCTTTCCAAAAGCACCACCTCGCAAATTGTCCTGTCAAGGGCGAAAAAGGGGTCGTTGTATGATAGCAACAGATTCTCCAGAAAAAAATGAGATCGCAGAACGGAAGTGTAAAAACTCAAAGGGAAAACAGGCAGAGAAGAGGAGAGTTCGTCAGAGGTCTTCATCACCTTTAGAGGAAGTTGGTGAGAATACCTCTGACTCAGATCAAGACTCACATGAAAATGAAGTTGAACCCATTTACTCCCTACATTCTGGCGACTTTGTAATTGTTAGAGTTAGTGGCAAAAACACTTCAAGAAATTATGTAGCCCAAATTGTTAATCGAGCCGTGGATGGATATGATGTGAAATTTTTTAAACGTCAGATCGCTTCTAATCGGTTCATTGAAACTGATGAGCCAGTATCATTTGTGTCATACGAGGAGACTGTGCTGAAGTTGCCTGAACCTATCAAAGACAACAAAAAACGTTTTGAAAATATGACCTATTTTGACTTTGATTTCATGCCATTTTGTATCGAATAATGTATTGTATTGATTGTACATATGTGAATTTAGCTGTAGTTTGTTAGTATTATTGTATTTGAAATTTAGAGAGCATGTATGATCATTTTTTTCTGTACACAAAATATTTTGATTTCTGTCCAATGTATCCCCATATCTGGGGATACTCTGGACAAAGTGTATTTCTTCAAATATGTTCAAATGATGATTTCAGTTTTACTAATATGAAAATGATTAAAATTTTTAATGACAGGCAGATGTCCAACAAATCAAAACCAGGTGGAAAGAATCTTTTTAATTAATAAGCTTAGTGCACAAAAATTTAATAAGATAAACTGTCCAATGTATCCCCTTGCTCCCCTATAGCGCACAAGTTTAACTTTCGCAGAGGTTGGTCAATGAAGCTTTCGTTTCGGGACAATGTAAGACGTTGAATTTTATACGCATGCAATTAGTATTGATAAGAAGCTTATAATTTAAAAATCACTCAACTTAGCATCTCTTCCGGATCATCTCCATTTGATTCTTCTAACGCAGGAATATAATGCTGTGACTGTGAAGTCGCCGGGGTGGCATTGCTAGCCTGTCCACTTTCATATTTTCTGTACGTAGCCAAGGTACCTATTTTCTCCAAAACCTCTGGTGCTATCTGATAATATTTTTGCAACACTTGTTCACACGACCCAGACCTGCCCGTATTGTCAAAATTGCAATCATTAATAATTTTGTCCCCATCCGGTTTCGTAGACTTCACGACATTCCTCTTACTAATTATTATTTCCTCCACTTGAGCATTAGAAAAAGAAAGCACAATAAAATCAACCAAATCTTGAAAAGGATTTATATCAGACGTGTCCCTATAACTGGCTACTTCACTCCAGAATTCATTTGTGTTTGTCTTTAAGTTGCTCTTCACGTAGCCACTTCTTTACGAAATCATTGCTGATATTAAGGCCCTATATCTCAATTATTTACGGATAGCTAAATAGCACAGAGAAATGTTTAACGATATTGTACCGATATAGCCTATTTATAAAGCGAGTAATATTTAACAATGTCACGGTACACTTCTTACACAAATAATATTCTTTAAACAATTGAATTTAATCTGTCTGTATTCTGTAATCTCTATAATATATTACAGTCATTATTGTCACGTGAAGTACTAGTGCACGGCGGCAGCAGATGTTCGATTTTTAACGTTTGATTAGAATGCCGCCGCACTTACATTTTATTACTGTCAGATTATTAGAATCGACTGATATTAAACTTGCAAAAACAACAATAACGCTAATATGAATTTAATTTCAGAAACTTCAAAGATTAAAAACCGCTAGTATTCCCGCTAAGCGGGATAATATTATAATTTTACCCGCGAGACGGTTAACCAAGAAAGTTAGATTTAGCGGGAAAACCGCTTTTTTTTTTTTTTTTTTTTATTTTTTTTTTTTTTTTAACCTTGGGGACTTAGTGAAGTGAATTTTTAATGGCAGGCAGAGTAACTATCTCATGCCCCCATGTTTTAGATTGCTACCAGTGCACTTCATTAGAACCAGGTACCCAGCTTCGAAGCCGTTAGCCCTGTGAACTTACAATATGTTTATGTTCCCCTATTGTCATAATTCAGGGTTGGTATCTAAGAAATTAGCAAGTTCTGGGATGGAGGTACTCGCGACAGGAAGAACTTGGCTGCGAGATCAAACTGCACATGCACGGATTTCCTATGCAATGCCAGCGTGATCCTTATCTGGATTAGAGATGAGCTTAAACGATATTTTCAAATATCTGTGACAACTGTGACTGTGACAATTAAATATCTGTGACTTTTACCTGTGATTTTGTCACACCGATATTTTATATCGGTAAGTAAGCACAATATGCATGAATTACACCGATATTTTGTCACACCGATAAAAATTAACAGGAAATTTTGAATGTGAATACGATTTCTGTATACACGCCACACATCAGTGATTTACATGGGAAAATCCAACAAATAAATTATGTACATGTACCGTTAACAAATAAATACATACCAAACTGAACAGTAACATGTCGAAAATTAACCTCATGTACCAAGATGTTATATTGTAGATATTGAATCAGATGATAATTATTAAATGTAGTTGGGTATGGAGAAATTGAGGTTATGTGATTATTCTAATCGTTTTAAAAATTGATCCTTTTTATTATATATAGGTAATATAATGCATAAATTATTTTAAGTCGTGCATTAACATTATAATATTGAGTCATAGAATAAAAATTAACGAAACAAACATTCGGGAAAACATAGGAAAATAATTACAAAACAAAACAGTTGTTCAGACAGGATTTTACACAAAATAAAGTACTGGTAACCAATGGTGTTCTTATTTAAATCGTGTAATCACTGCATCATTTATAATAAGATGGTGAAACTAGCGCTGAAGTAGTTTCGGCGATTTCGGACGTGAAAATCGTTGCATTTATAAGGAATTTTTTTGTGGAGAGTAGTTGATCGGGTTAAACTAGCGCTGAGATAGTTTCGGTGATTTCGGAGGTGAAAATCGTTGAATTTGATTTCTTGTGGAGATGCAGTTGATCGTATATGCAAGGCATAACAAAGCCTAAACCAACCAAACCTAACCTGTCACAGATTCTTATATGCAAGGTGTATACACGGAGTAGGAAGAGAAGTACCTGAACGCTAGTTTAGTCGTTGATCGTATATGTCTACGCATAATAAAAGCTTAAACTAACCAAACCTGACCTGCCACATCTCGTGTATGCAAGGGGTATAAGGGGAATAAGAAGAAAACTACCTTAAGGTTAGTTTAGCCAAATAAATTGCCCACCATATTAGCCAGTTTTGTTTTAATACCGGTACTATAGGTACTTTTGTCGGCTTGTGAGAAAAGCTTCGAAAATTAGGAAGAGCATAACTTTCAGTGACACGTAGTGAATTAACATGATTTACGTTTGATACCCCTTATTTTCAAATGTAATTAATTATCCCGTTTATGTGTAAGTGTAGGCCTCTGGCCTATTTTAAAAGTGTGCAAGGGCAATGAGAATGATTTGATGGAGCAACGTCTGCTAGATGTCAGATCTTTTTGGAATTTATGAAATTGCCAATTTTTGCTAACTACCCCATATTGTTATATTTAAAAGTTGAAAATTACTTTCAAGTTGATGATTTTAACACTATCTAGACAAATATCACTAAATATCAAGTTTATAACATTGATTAGGCCTATTAATTGGGTTGAAATAACACTCCACGTGAGTACCAATATTAGGAAGCACTGCGCTATTTCCTAAGAGTTAATAACCATAAACAACATAATGAACATATTACAAATAATTTTATTTTAAGTTTATTTTAATTAATACTAAGATGCACTGTTCGTGTTAAAGCTATACATTAATTCATTAAAACTGGATCATACATAAATGACAGAAGTACAGGTAAAGTTATTAAAATAATGTTGTAGGCTCATTTAACTATTCTGTTTGTAATTACTGTAAAAGTATAACTGAAAAAAATATTGTTACTACGTAAAAATTGAGTGGAAAATACATGTAAGTTAATATAAATTCACAGTTATATGAAAATGTAAAGATCTCGTGGAATACATAAAACATTTATAAAACATATAAGTTATACAGACTATGAAAACAAAATGTCAGATTCATGATTATATCTTTATAATGCCGCTAATAACTTTGCAACAAAGCATCACTTTGCAAAAAAATAACATTGAACAAAATATCACGAAAAAATAATCATATCACCGCCCGATTGCTGTCATTGTATCATGAGCATGCGCAAACCCACGAAGTAGAGGAGAAAATATCAGTCGCAGAGTACTGAATCAACACCGCCTACTGAATACGGAGCAGATTTCGATAGCGATATTTTGTCACAGATATTTCGTGTCATCAGTCACAGATTTATCTGTGACAAAATATCGGTTTGTGAAATATCGGCCATCTCTAATCTGGATTTATTTTCGCGTGCATATTCCAGATCAAGTCAAGAAGTTCCCTTCGTTATCCAGTTACACATTTTGCATATACGATGGTTAAGTTAAGTTAAATTAGGTTTTTATTAACGAAATTCAAGCATGCGCAGTTTGATCTCACAGCCAAGTTCTTCCTGTCGTGATCCGCACGTGTTCGTTGTTTTTTTTTTGGGGGGGGGGCCTAAGGTTGGCAGTGGGGCGCAAAAGAGACAAATGTACCACCAGACTTGCAAAAGACACATATTGGACAAGAATTTCGTGAGGCAGAATCGGCTGAATGTAATTGTTGTACTTTTATGTTTGTGTTAAAACCGTTGCTTACGTGATTACACAAGCTGGCGCATAGCACGATCGAGAGTAGGTCTCTGTGAGTCATGACAATTTCTGCCGCTAGGTTCGCCTCTCTGCCCTATGAAATGACGAATAGTACCATTACAAAGCATTGTGCATCGTGAAAATAGTTCGATTAATTGTGCATTACTCATTGAGTACGAATATTACAAATATGCCAAGCATATTACAGTGTTATTTGAAGTTTGTTCAGCTAAGTTATATTCGAAAATTGTATGTGTTTTGCTATGTGAAGAACTCTGTACCAACAGGTCGTATATTTATAGGTTAAGGTAAATGTCAAAGTTCTCTCATATAACAAGCAATGCTATGTTAAAAGTGGCGAATTGCATTTTCCGACTCTCGAATGATGTGACCCGAAATGTAAAATAATTTCATGCATTGTTTCACTTACCAAGCATTACTGATATAGGCCTAATGAAAATGTGAACGACGTGATGTAAACATTGAAGATAATGTTGTTACTGTTTTCCCTTTCTCTTTTAGAAAATACCGACAAAAGTAATGAATTATTTTCATGCTGTACTTATTAGGTAATTAATGTGTTTTTGTCTGTATTTTAGACCTGTGTATTGTTACGTAATTATCAGTGAATTAGGTAAGAGAACTTAACAAGGTTAGTATGAGATTAGGTAATGCACCTCAAACTGGTAACTAATGGCTGCTGCGAAATAGGCTGAGGTGGTTATCGTGTGAATCAAATTATATCTAGAATATCTAGTTTTATTATATACGGATACGTAAAGTTTTTTTTTTTTAGCATGTGTTTTATTCTTGTATCATTACTAATACATTAATTTATTTTATATTCATTTCAGGTGTTACGGAGGTGTTACATCTATGGTGGCAACTCTACTTATGTTAGGATATGAAGTAACAGTATATATTCAACTTCATCATTTGCTAAAAATTAAAGAAAACTGTATGTCTTCGACTCATTCCATCGTCATTTCTTCTTATGTATGTGGACCACGTTCATTCTAAAAGTGCTACATTAAATGAACACTATAGACAACGTGATGGAACAATTTACAAGTTACTGTTAAAGTGCTCAACATTTTCAAGTGGTGCTATACCCATTGTTTCAAAATGTGCATACATATTTTTACATTTCTATAAGAGGTGTCATAAATTATTTCAGCATATTTGTAAATTCTTCAAAATTAATTCTTCTAATTAAGACCATAAAGTAATGAAATAATATAGCCTAAGCCTATATGTGATTTTATACTACCGGTATTGATGTTGATCTTGGTAAATTAATTCAATTTCACAGTGCTGTCTTTTGTATTGTGGTTCATAACAATTATAACAGTATGTACGTGGAAATGTTTTTAAAATAATAAATTCTAGCTCATGATTTTAAGTGGTCGTTTCAATGGGAGGTTATATTGGAAAGATGATCACAAATGGATAATTTACTGCAAGATACAAGAACTGAATATAAGTGAGTGTTCCGTTGAAAGTGAAAGTGAAAATTTCGTTTTACAAGAGCTAAGTCGGCGTAATATTTATTTTAGAAATTATTTGAAAGCTACAGAATATGAAGAATAGACCTGTAACCATAGAAATCAACTGCGAATGGTGAGTGGCCAGGTTTCATTAATAATTGAAAGGAAGTAAAAATTATTTTCTTCTTATCATCCTGTTTTCAATATTTAAATTTAAGCACCTTTCTCTTCCTTGTTATTTCGTGAGAGATTACTTCATACTATCACGTAAGCTAAATTTTTTCTGTACAGATAATAAAAATTACATACATAAGTATGCTACTTGAATACTGACGATACAGACTTCATATACATACCTCATCAGGTATATTCAAGAAGACATCTAATGTACTGTAACCAGCACATGATTAAAATACTGATCAGATGTCCAACAGTTTCTTACTGCACTCTTCATTTAAAAAGTTTGGCACATAGTTAATGAAAATCTTGATCAGGAAATCATTCATAAAAAAAAGTTAAATGTACACATTTAAAACTTTCCTATAACATAGGGCATCCTCATTGTTACTTTTAAATTTTAGGAATGTACGCTTATAACTGTATCACAATCTGAAATAATCATAATATTTATAACACGAGGGTCCTTGTAGATAGTCAGTTCCAGTGTTCTATATGTAATTAAGAAATGGCCCAGTTTATTGCACTTTCAGCACTTTTCTATTTAGGGGCTTCTGATTAAGTTTCCTAATCACTTCGTATTTACTGGAAATATCTTTGGCAATATTGTCCAGTAGTGCTTCACAAGTTTTCCCAAAAGAAAGAGGGACATTTCCTCATCTTTACATGTGTCGCACTTCAGTTCTTGCGAAAATCTTGGCTTCAGAAAAGAATACTACAGCGTTTACTGTTACTATGCTCAATAGATTAATCAGTAGGCCTATAGAAATGTTTTCACCACTGCAAGAAAAAATTGCGTAATAATTATACTTCTCAATTATTGTGACGTTCGTATTTTTTTAAAAGAGAGGGAAAAGTTACGCCTTCTTGCGAATGCTTAATTATGAATTCGAGGAAATTAAAGATAATGCAGTACCTTAATTAGTTGCAATGTCTTATTTAATAACAATATTAATAATATTAGGTGAAAAGGGTAGGCTACAGTGCGTATATGTAAGATGTCAAGTTAATTTATTTCCGGAAATGTTTGGTGTATGAACTGAAGTACAGAGCAGACAGTCCCTCAGTTTATATGTAATATGTTTTAATATCAAGAATGACAGCCTTTTATTGTAATATAATTGAGGAGTAGAAGTTTGCAAATTACGTCTATTGTCCATAAAATATTGTACGAAGCATTTAATAAGCAATGGTGAGTCCTTTAAATGTCCCAAATGTCAATGTCTTTTAAGTGTTCTGCTATGAATATATAGGGCAGAACAGCGCTCCGAGCGGCGGAATTGGCATTACGAGGGAACCACTTCAGACTCGTTTTTCAAGCTCTATGCGCCAGCTTGTGTAATCTCGTAAGCAACGGTTAAAACAATAAAAGAAAATGTAATTGTCGTTGTAAACCGTCTAAAATCAGTAATTTCAATGTCGGTTCGATTTGTATATACATTAAAATAAATTCTCATGAAGTAATTAAGTCAGATAATAAACTTTGTACCACTCAGATCCACGATAAAACATGATATTGCAGCTTTGAATATAATGTGTAGATTACATGTCATTCTAACCTCAATATATATAAGAAATATGTGCAAAGTGAGGTAGAAGTAGAACGTTACATTACGCAGCTATAATCCTAATGTTGAAAAAAATAGATATGCCTATTGTTGGTTGTACATAAATTTGACCTACATAATGACTTTACAATCTGGAAATCAGTGTGGTGAATACGTGAATTCAGTTCTTCGCACATTTAAATTTACAGTCGCAATTTTATTGCCCAAATATCCACGTTTACTATTTTCGTTGTGCTTCGCTCTTTATGTAGCGAAACTTCAGAGGCGTGAAAAGAAGATGAGATTGAAGTTGCAAGTTGTACCTGAGGATGGATTTGAATACCTTATACCCAGAAACATTAGGTCCTCTGTACTTGGAAACAACGATTCTATTATTTTAGTCAGTTTTAATACTCTAAAGAATGTTGGTGTTTCCAGTTTATCATGGGTTAAACTGTGTAAAGTTGAAAAATATTCTCCATTTTCTGTTAGGACAAAGTCATATTTGGTTAAAATCATTGCAGTACCAAATGTTGATGACTTTCTTGCAATAGTAACTAACGTCCTCCATCATAATGTATCTCACACTTTGTTACTGATGGATGACACTGTAAGCATACAGAAAGAAGGCGGATTCGAATCATTTATACCATATCTTGCAAAGTCTGCAAGCGTGAGCCTCGTTCAATCAACACATGATGGTCTGTCTGTAGATACGGTTTTGTCAACTTATTTTCAACAGCCTCGCTTTCTGCGAGTGGGTGATGTTTTTTCCATCAATACTGTAAAACACACTCCATCTGTGTTTTACTCTAGTAATAAGGCAACAATTCTCTATTTCAAAGTCCTGGAAGTTGAGGGACCACCATATGAAAAAGTACAACAGCAAGACGCTGAACTTGGTTATTACATTACAAAGGGCTTTACCTGTTTAACTCAGTCATCAGATCAACAAGATTATATACCAAGGAATGATATAATATTTATTAGCAACAAAGCAAATTTGTCACGAGAGGAATTCAAACTACAACTCTTAAGCAGTTGTCCAGATGGTCTCAATGGATATCGAGATGAATTATTAGAGTGTGTGCAGACGTTTGTACCAACTATTAACAGATGTCACCTAAAGCCCCTCTTTCTTCTGTATGGTCCACGAGGTGTAGGCAAGGGAGATGTGATCAGAAATGTGGCTGGGAGGTTGGGACTGCATATTCTGATTGCAAATTCATATGAGCTCCAAGGAGAATCTCCTGGTTATAGTGAAGGCCGACTTAAATTTATTTTTACGAAGGCTCGACATTGTGCTCCTTGTATTCTTCTGTTAAGAAATATAGATGTAAGAATTCTCTGTTTACTTATAAAACATTAATTTCTATGTTTCAACTCTTAAGTGTGTATTATATAAATTATACGATTGATCTCTTATACTATTCAGGTTCTGTGCAAAGACAGTAATGGAGATGATGACAATCGGATTATCAGCTCATTCACAAATGAGGTGCAAGAACTGTACCAAGAAGCTAGAAAGTTTCCAGTTATTATAGTGGCTACATGTGACAGCAAAAATGAATCAACGGTAAGCAAACTTTACTGCCTAGTCTTATTAACAAAGAGAGAAAGTGATTGTAATATTAATCATCAAACAATATTGCATGAAACATAAAATAATTACCGATACCTTCAAACGTGAGCTGCCATCAAGCAGAATGAAAGTAGGGCCTACTGCCTACTAAAAAGAAATTTGTCTCTCTATTTTAAAGGAGAATGTGAAAACAAATATTTAATTAAGTTATGTTGTAGGCAGGTATTAAAATAGTAGCTAGGCATACATAAGTTACAAAGTTATTTAGATGTCACAGACTAATTAGAACTTAATTACTCTATTTAAAATAAGTTTTATTTCGAGTAGGGTAGTTATTCAATTTGTAAACACTAACAATCAATTTTCAAACTTTGCAGTTAAACAAATAACTAAATAAAATAATATGTCAAGCTTTTCACGTTGAAAATGCTCTTCTGAAGAATCAAAGGAAATAGGATAGCTTGTTCCCTGTGAAGGACAAGTTTATAAACCTATTAGTAAAACCTATTAATTTTACATGCATGAGAGGAATGACTTAGTTTGCTTTGGTTGCAGTCTGCCATTGCTCCTGCATTAGCTCGGTTATTTCTTCACGTGATTCATATGCAAGGACCAAGCGATGTACAGCGGTCTGCAATTCTTCAATGGCTGCTGAGGAAAAGTGGAGTGACAACCAGTGCTGAGCTGTCTCATATAGCAGCTCAGACCTCAAGTTTCCTTTATACTGACCTCGCTGCTCTTGTGTCCCATGCTGTCAGGTAACATGTCAATGCTTAGAAAAACTATCAGGTCATATGACATTCTTTCTCTTAATACTTACGTAGGCCTATATAACCCATGAATCTGGACTTTGATACATGCTTAGAAAAACTTTCAACTCATATGGCATTCTTTCTCTTTGTAACTTCTTTAGTGTAACTCAAGGGGCTGGACTTTTATACAGAGCACAGCCTGCGATGTATGACAGACATGGTGACTATAATAGAAGTGCTTTTTTTTTTTTTTTTTTTTTTCAATGTTCTGGTTTGCCCTACCATTTTCCTTTTGTCATTAGTTTTGTTTCTGCAGCAGTTTCCAATGTTTGCAACCGTCACAAGCATGCACATATCGACTTTACTGTTAATATAACAATAAGAATAACTACAAACTCTGATTTCTTGCGTTCTTGCAGCATATCAAACCATCACGAAACCTTTTCCTGATGGTCAGAAAGATTTGCGGGTCAAGCACAAACCAATCTGAAATCACTTTGATGCGTGCTTTATCTTTATCTACTTAACTGGCATACATACTTCTTGCATTAATATTTTATGTTTCTATATTGGTTATTAAGCATACTATGAAATTTAATTACGTTTTGAATATACTGTATTAATAAACAGTACATGAATGTTCTGACAGGAATGGTTTGAAATTAAACCAATCATTACTGATCATGCGCAATAGTTGAAGTGGGAACAGTTTTCAAGCAGTTGTGAAACCATCAGAACTCATTGCAAAACAAACCTATTGCTTCATATCATCTGATCAGAACATTATATGTTGAGTTGTCGTTAAATAATCACTATTGCCACTAATTTATCCTCTGAACATGCCACTTCATTTGGTTACATTTTAATTGAAGAAACCTCTTCCTAGCACCAATACATTAGTTAAAATGGAATTTATTGCTTGGCAATAAAGTTACTTTGTGCCCTCCTATTAGGAAAAAGTATCCTTTTTGGCTTATACTAGTAGCACAGAATTATTACTGCACATTTAATGTAGGTTTCTTTAAAGTAAAATCAAATAAAATGGCATGTTCAAATGATACATTAATGAAAATAGTCATTATTTAACAATCACTCAACCTATTATGTTGTTACAGGGTGTACCAATGATAAAATTAAAATGGCAGGGGAAATAATCAAACTATATATCTGTGTGCATGTAGATTCACACACTCAAATGAAATATTTAGAAAAAAAGCTGTCAATTTACATAGTGAAAAACAATTTTCTTGACTAGAAACTTTTTGGACCCAATTAAATGATTTCAAAGTTCTAAAACTTCAAATTTTTCTTGAAATGTAAAAAAACTTATATAAAACTGCTGAAGCTCAACAGTCGTAAGTGCAATAAGTTTTGTTAATAAATTTCTCATTAGAAAACGGGAATATCGATAATATACTTAAATTTTGAAGAGACAAACTTTATTCAGACTCTGTGGAAATATTGATATCTCATCCAGAGACATTTTATACAAATGAGTCTATAGAACAAAATTAAGATTAAATCTAAGGAAAATATAAACTGAGAACTGTGAACATGAGGTGGGTAGTAGTCTGTCCTTGTGGTTTTACGTGTTACACAATATGTTACTTTGATCCAGTGTGATACAAATTTTTCCTTTTCAGGTTATATGATTGCGGAATTAATTTCACAAGTTTTTTAATGTAATTACTCTAAAACCGTATCTTATATTTACAATTAATTACCGCCATACATGTTCTAAAATTAATTATTGCATCACTGTCTAGACGAAACATAAAAGTTCATTAGTTGTTCCTGAAAATTCAATAAAGTAATTTAACAAAATTTATATTTGTTAAAGAAAACCATCTGTTATTAGACTCTCTATTCCTCTCATTTCAAGAATTCATACTTGAAAAGAAAAGTAATATGTTTCCTTTGCTCTGTATATGTGATAAGAATGACACTAAGTATAGTTGAATGGATGTGGTAATGGTTAGGAGGGTTTTTAAGCCTAGTTCACAAGACTCCAAAATATAACAGTGGAGAACTTAGTCACAAGGACTAGGCAATGCATCTTGTAAACCGCATTCTCATTTGTAAATGGCGTTTTTTTCTTCCCCTCTCTTGTATGGAGGAGGGACCCGAAGGCTAGCCTAAGGCTTATTGTGCTTACCACTCCTATTCTTGTGAATGATTGGATAGCCGAGTGGCCGTAGTCTTGTACAAGTACAGCATGCCGCACCGTGAACTTAACCCGGGTTATTGTACCAGTGTGAATTAATGATATCAAAATGAATCCGAGGTCCAATGCCGAAAATTACTCAGCAATTCTGCTTCAATTGGTTGAGGGAAAACCCTGGAAAAAACCCCAACCAGGTAACAATGGTGGTTAGTGGGATTAAAGACCCTTAACAGTACCAAAGAGAAATACTGACTGAGAAGAAAGACATCCAATAGGAGTGTGGAATATGGCTTGTATGTTTATATAGTATACCGAGAAATATTAACTTTTAGTACATATAAATTCTAGGTCTGGTGATGACTATATAGAGCGCTTTCAGAATAAGAAGGCATATAAGGCGGAACTAGTTCAAGCCGATCTATGTCGACTAGCCAATGCTAGGGAGACGATGTTGCCTAGTCAAATCGTTGCGAAGTCTCGCTGACATGTCGCATATTACTTTCTTTCTTGTGCGCCCAATATTTATACCCAGGATCGTATTTTAAGCTGTGTCATTCGATAGAGCTACGAAATCTGAATCTGACGGTACAAGAACGGAATTCGTACATCATCTGGTTCGCGTGTTATCACTTAAACCGGCTTGCATTTTATTGCTTAAACTGGTTCGCATGTTATCACTTTAAAGATTATACATGATTATATCCAAGCCTTAACACCGATGCTATGAAGTCTCTCGCTATAAACAGAGATACAGTAGATTTAGTTTCCTTTCAAATTCAGACATGGATTGTTTTCTGTGTGTACTGAAGAGCCTTTATTGAACAATAATAATTACGTAGGCCTACCAGTAGCAATTTCTCTTGAAAGGATTCAAATGGGTCTAGTGTTTCGTCTGTTACACGCAAAAGGAAAATTCTACAGTCATAGGCAAAGGTAGGCTATGGTACAATTTCCACTTTTCATCGTAATATTACACACAGTGTAAGAAGAAATATCGCAAAAAGTATGAGGTAATTGGTTGATATTATAAAGATCGTCCCTTTTTCAATTATTTATAAGAAAGAGTATTAACATGCCCCCTTAAGAACAATGGAACTTTTTTAAGATGAAACAATAATTAATCATATTTCTAGTGGTACAACAACGGGAGGAGGGGTTGGAGGGGGTAAGATTTAACCCCAAAAATTTAAAGGTGTAAATAGTATAGTTTTTACATTCCTAAAATATCAGAGAGCTTTATAGTATAGTTTTAACTTTCTTTGTGGCCAAAATTTCAAGTTTATAATGTTAAATTTATTTTAATGAGACAAAAGAACTTCAAAGTCATTTTACTATAGTAAAAAAAATTAACAAAATTCTAACCACTGAGGCAATGACACGAAATTAATGTTCTTTTTGCCTGTTCAAAGCATCAAAACAATGAATTGGAAGGAGTTACGCAATAAGAGACCAAGTGACAGACACCTGTTTCCGAAATATTGACCATTGAAATAAATCTGATTATTTATTAAACATTTTACACAAGAGGTATTGTAACACTCATACTATTAAAAAAACAGCCCAAATAATAGTAAGAAAATGCTAACTGATTTTTAATATCAGACCAGCAATTGATTTTTTGGAAGTACTAGCTTTGATTTCTTTATTTATCGATCAAAATATTTTAATATTAAGCTGTTGTTATGTAGAGATCTGTCACTAAATTATTTCAAGATCACACAGTTTTTTCAAAAGAAAAAAACAAATGGAAGAGAATGGTAAGACCCCTACAGTAATATACAATATATATATATATATATATATATATATATATATATATATATATATATATATATATGTGTGCATGCTATGTAGACTACTGTTCACTTCATTCTTATCAGAGGTGAGCATTTTGAAATTGATTACACGATTACAGTCACAATTACTAAAGCTACTATTTATCAGAAGTGAGAAAGAGGTAAAAATGTGAGTTTTAACATCATGTTTTAAATTTATTTTTTTATTGTTTACTGTAAACTTTATAAAAATTAACATAATGTTTAAAAAATATTTATTACAAATAAACTTCATAATATGTAACTATTTTTTTTCATAATTCAAATTTGCTCATTATTCAGCCTCTGTTCAAAGTTTTGAGCTGATAATCTATTGGCTTTTGAACTGTTTGTCATTGTGGCGAATGAAAACAGTTTTAAGTTAGTTAATAATTTAGCATCGTTAAAGCCCTCCCCCCAACCCCATCACAATGATGGTAAGAATTGACATGAAAATTGCACACGTCAAAATTCTTACCTCTCCCCCGAAACAAATTACGTTGTTGCACCACAGCACATTTCAATCACTATCTCTATTCATCTTTATAATATATCACTGTATATTTTTTTAGTTTTCAGTAAATTCTTATCGTATCGATAGCTGTCACATCTTGTTGCAGATCATTAAATTTTTTTAAATT
Source organism: Periplaneta americana (assembly GCF_040183065.1). Lineage (NCBI taxonomy): Eukaryota > Metazoa > Arthropoda > Insecta > Blattodea > Blattidae > Periplaneta > Periplaneta americana. The sequence continues at coordinate 118,252,685 of NC_091119.1, forward strand.
TTATTATGGATATTTCTAACATTAATTTACATTTTCTTTTTTTTTTTTTTTCGTTTGAATTGATTAGGATGCCGATATTTTAAATCCAAGATTTGGACGGTTATCAATATGATGATATACATATTGAAGATTTTACAATTCCAAAATTCAATTTGCATTTTAAAAACCTTGAGTTACGGTACATCTGTTATATTCTATACAGTGTACACACTTTTTTCTAGTAGGCTATAGAATGTTTAGCATCAATATTTCCAATACGATATTATTGGGTTGCAGTTTTATATTCACGTCTTTACATATTATACTTACACTCGTATGCTTATATTACCATAGACCACAGTGATAGAATATAGAACCCTGGATCTCTAGGTAGGTATAAACTAGAGATTAAGCGAGAATATCCACTTGCCAGATAGTGTAACACAACCTTCAGTTTTTAAAAATTAAGTCACCGTTTCTCTCTCATGACGAGTAACAAAGTGCACTACATTTCTACATATTTGTTGCTTTATTTCGCGAACTAGTGACTCCAAGATCTACTGATTTTTAAAGCGACTAAATAATGAAAATTGGGATAAAAATGACTTGAGTAAGAGTATTTAAACATAAGACACAATGATGGAAAGAAGACACTTGCTGCACTAGCGGATATTTTCTGTCCTTGTCACATGTATCTGCTGACTCTGTCTTTCACGTCTCACGCAACATGTGCTAACGCTGTACAGCAGCGAGCACTGTATTGGCTTAGGCCATATGCCTTCTTATTCTGAAACTGCTATAGTTAGCAAAGAACATTGTGTTTCAGGAATCGCTACAAATGTCTCAAGGAAAAGTATCCTGACGAACTCAGCTGTCATGACATCTCATTAAGCAAAATGGATTTTGAAGTCTCATTGGGTATGAACTTACGCATAATACTTACTTACTTACAAATGGCTTGAACTTACATATGATAGAAATATTAATGAAAATGTCCAAATAGTATTTTAGAACACTTCCTTAATACACATGTCCCCAGCAAGTGGAAGTGAAAATAAACGAAAATATAATGGTAGATATTCCAGAGTGAAGCAATGCTAGTGCATTTGTAAACACTTCTACTGCTGATGTGGGTTGTACTTCTGCTACTGTTGTAGCAATTCATTTCTTATAGCATTTAAAGAACAAATGATAAATAAATTAATAATAGGAAAATAAATTAAATTCCTAGAGAATCATGTCTCTGTTATGACCCAGTTCAAAAGCACTATAGAATATAGTTTGAAACTGTGTTATAAATAATTTTATGCTCGACCATGCCGAAATGTAGTAATTATACACCTGGTAGTAGCCCTTTAATGCACCTCATTAAAGTACACCTATTCATTATAATTCAGTTGTTCAGCCAATGAGAAATCACCTTTGTATTGATTGTACCATTATAAAACCGCAAGTATCGATTATTCTCGGATATGCAATCGAAAGACAATTAGCGAAAAGTCACGGAGGCTGGAAATCCAATACTGTCGCAGAAGGTTATGTTCTGTTACTATAATAATTAGCGTTAATTGTAAATAATATTCAAATAAATTCAATTTGTCATCTCGTTTTTCAATTCTAAATCAATTTCCAGGTTATATCAAGCCTAATCTTCATGTTATTCTCTAGATTATATCAAGGTCAATGACATTCGTGTTTCGGAAAAAGCAGTACTTTCGCATCTGCGCACATCTCACAATTCAGGTCAGTTCCACTCCTCACTTACAGAACCATAACATGAATACTTCTGAATAATTTCAAGTTAGAAATATGGTCGAGCATAAAAAGTCGTATGAAACTTGCCTATAATGGTAATTAAGACGCTCGTATGAAAATTATGAAACGAGTGCAAGCGCTCGTTTCATAAACAAACATACTTGCGTCTTAATTACTACCATTATAGGCTCGTTGCATAATGTACTGTTATAACTTGATTATTGGAAAATTATAATGTAAATCGTTTTGTGACCTGATAATTAGTAAATCATATGTTTTCAGATGTTATTCATACATCATATGCCGATGCTATTGATGCTCCCAAGGTTCCAAAAGTTTCATGGAATGATGTCGGAGGACTGTCAGATCTGAAGGAAGAGATAATTCGAACTGTTACATTGCCACTTGAACATCCCGAGCTGTTAGCAGCAGGACTTAGACGGTCAGGTAAATCCATACTGTCTCTGCGTGATATATGAGGGGCTCACAACCAGAGTGGACCAAGTCAGCCAGTGGTCAGTTTGTGGATTAATACAATTTCGGATGAAGAAAACTTAGATTTATTCATTGCCATAACAAACCAAGTCCATAACTCATTTGTTATTCCACAGAGGGCAGCATTTCCTATGGAAGATGAAGGTTTCTAAGCATGAGCCAGGAACTTTAAGACTCAATTTCTCAAAATTATTCCAGAAGGACTTGGTCCACTCTGGTTGTGAACCCCTCGTATGACAAGCTACAATACAGTTAGCTATATCATGAAATAGTGTTCTTGTTAGAATCTTGTTTGAAATGAGTATGTAGATAGAGTCCCATTTTGATTAGAGATTACCTGTTTATAAGATTCCATTTCACAGTCACTTCCATGTTATGAGTAATGTCTGATATACTCGTAAGTGAAAGAAGATTGGCCGAATAAGTACAGAAGGCTACTGGACACAATTCTAAGAAAAATTAAAAAAATACCTTATCTAAAATGGCTAAGTCTCCTGCGCTGGATAACCACTTGTGTAACTCGAGAACAGCAATTGATATCAAACTTGGATTTCTTCAGGGACCTTGTACTCGTGTGTTCTTTTAATTCCCCTCCCCTCCACCATTTATTTTTATCAGTGAGGCCCTTTAAGCATTTTTTTAAATTATTGATGTTGCTAGGCTTTATATTGTATTTGCACTTATATAATTATACATTTTCTCTTTATTAAGTTTTTTTTCTGTTTGATTTTGCGAAGTCTTAGAATTGTACTGATATAATTAGCCTATACATTTTTCTAAACGTTTTCCATTAAGTTTTTTTTTCTTACGGAATTTGGTAAATTTCGTAATTATTGTACTTATATATACTTGTAGTTATAAATTTTTGCTGAACATTTTTCCCTTAAGGAATTTGTTCTAGCTTTCTGATTTTGCTAAGTTTTATAATTGCACTGATATAGTTACAAATTTTCCTTGTTAAGGAATTTCTTTAGTTTATTTATTTTGCTAAATTGTATAATTGTATTAATATAATGTTATTTTTTTTACTTGGTTATTTAACGACGCTGTATCAACTGCTAGGTTATTTAGCTTTGATGGAATTGATGATAACGAGATGAGGCCGAGGAATCACCATAGATTACATGACATTCACCTTACAGTTGGGAATAAAAAACCCAACCAGATAATCAGACCAAGAAAGAATCAAATGCATGCCCGAGCGCATTTCAGGATCAGCAGGAGCACATTACTGCCACAGCTATGCTAGTGGCCTAATTTTATTATCACTCAACCCTGATCGGTAGTTGAACTAATTGCTGCTCAAGTAGCTACCATTTATACAACACATTTTTTGTACGGTATTACATAATAACACGAAAAATGTACACGCGTAATTCATAATGGATCAGGATTGAAAAATAAACCTCATTTGAAAATTAACTACACGAAACAATCATAGACAACATACATACAGTATAGAACTTAACAGACTGCAGACATAATGAAGTTGGAGAATTACGAACCACATACTATATTAATGCTGTCCCTCAGCCAACAATAACCAGGTCTAATTATTTTAAAGTGATAAGCATACATCGGCCCCACGTGAAGGTAATAGTATTGTGAATTTTATTAGTAACAACAATGTAATTTATTCCTCACAACAATAATTCCTTTCTACAATTCGCCTTAAACGCTCTCGTCAACAATTGGATTTTATTCTTCCAACAATATTCGTTATAGCACTCCACTGATGACAATGACAATTTACTTGGACTAGTACGAACAACAATGAACTGTTAATCTTAACTAATATTTACAAAGCACTATTTACAAATCAGAACTATCAGTTCTCAGTTCACAGTTCTTCTATCTCAGTCACTCGAGTTCACAGTATCTCGAACCACAGACCTTCAGAGACAGTTCACTGTACTCGAACTCAGGTCCCTCCAACTGCGGTCCACTGCACTCGAACTCAGGCCTTCGGATGCTGACGCAGATGCGGACGCACACTCGAGTCGAACTCCGGCACACAAGTCTGGCTTGCTTGCTCTGGCTTACTCACTGACTGAATAACTGAAAACTACTGTCGTTCCTTCGCGACCGTAATTTATAACCACAGCGACGTAGCCTCGAAAGTTCGAATTCGCGAGTCTTCCACTTCGACGGATTTCTCGGCCTCTCTAGGCAAGCAGAAGATGCGCGCGCAAACTCCCTCTCCACTCTCTCGCCGCGTAGGCCCTTTCCCCTTACTCTCCGCCGCGCGCCATCCCTCCGTGCTCCGCGCGATCTGCTTTCTTGCGGGACGCTGGTCGTGAGTTCGAATCTCACGTCGCTGTCACAGTATTGTGACATTTAGATTAGATCAGAATATGATATTCGTCAGCTTTTGTTTCTTAATCAGTATGAATGTTATGGTAATACTAACTTGACAATGGCGCTCTTTTGGAGTTAATACTGACACAGCCATCATACATGTGCAGCTCTTTAATGCTGCTGTAAGCAAGGGATCGAAGAAAGCAACAATTTGGTTTGGTGGAACATTTTCCAATTCAGTCCTTCTCACATCATTACGTATATATACTGGAATTACAGTTCACGATTGATAGAAATAATCTATGAATATCAAGATGAGCTCATTGCATTGTTTGAAAATGATCGGATTCAAAAGGGAAATGGAAACAAAAAGCTTATAATCACTGCCCAAGGATATACAATATTATTGTAAGAGTATGTTTTCTTTTTGCTTTAAAACTTTTTCCGAACTTTTTCCAATCCTGACAATTTTACTTTTACACATTAAGACTCACGATATTGGCAGCTGCGGATTTTCAGGGGAGGCAAGCCTGGCCTCCCTAAATATTTTATCAGAGACAACACAAAATGTGTCATCCCAGCTCTCATGAGCTGAGATGGCAATATTCAAACTCACCGCGTCTCTAGTCTTACACAGGAACATGTAATTAATGCTGCCAGCAACAGGAAGCACTGCTGGAGTGGAGTACACCACAGAGCACAAACACGAAAGTTACTGTACTACAGTGACATCTAGGGACCTTTGTGTTCTAATAGTTGGGAGTAGGTAAGCAAAGTAGAACTCAGCTCCTGGTAACCATGACAACAGCTGGTAAGCCAATAGGGAAGATGTCTTGTTCGCGTGCTTCATACCAAATAGACACCATGAGAGGAGTTGGTTTTGGCTTAGGCTCCTTGCTTCAGTCTGATGCACTGAGCTTGTAGCAATGGATGGGAGTGATGATATTGTGGTTTCGCTGTTGGAGATTCTTTTTTTACGATGAAATGACATCGTTAGAAGAATTATACTACAGCAAGGTAGACCTACCCCGAAATTTTCATTTCTTCAAAATGATAAAGATAAGACCAGAACATTTAAATCCTCATGGTACGATAACACTAGTGGCTGTGTGGTAGCAGTATGAAGGAGAATCTGTTTTGTTGGCCATGTATACTTTTAAGTAATAACAAAAGCGTGTGGTCATATGAGGGCTACAGTGACATGAAAAACTTGCCTAGGGCTGTAGTTAGGCATAGCTCAAGTAGAAACCACTTGAATTGTTACGTGGCATTTAAAGGACTCTGTAAACAAGCCCTTAATATATCAGAAATGTTGAGCGAACAGAATAAACTGTTAAAAATTAAATGCAATGAAGTAAAACTCAAATTTACAAAATTTTAATTGATGTCACATGTGCTCAGGCTGCACAAGAAATCGCGTTCAGAGGCCATGGTGAAAAGGAATGCTTTCTAAACCCTGGAAATTTTAAAACTATATTTCTTCTAGTTCTAAATAGGGATGTGGCATTAAAAAAAAAATATTGGGAGAATATGGGATACTTTAGAGGGGTATCGACAACAATTCAGAATGAACTCAATGAGTGCATTGAAGAGGAAATACAAGATTTCATTGGAAAAAGAATTAATGAGGCCCCTTTCTTTGCCTGTATTGTTGACGAGATGACTGACATCACTGAAACATCTCAGTGTTCTATCGCTGTTAGGCTAGTTGTTACAGAAGGTGATATTCGAGAGTTTTTCCTTGGTTTTCATGATGTTAGTGAAAGCAGAAATGCTGAAGGCTTGTGTAATGTTCTTCAAAAATACGATGTTCAAAGTAAGTTAGTGGCTCAAACTTATGATGGCGCAAGTGTTATGGCAGGTGAATTGAATGGCTTGAAAGCTAAAGTTAATGAGCTTGCTTCACAAGCTTTATTTATTCACTGTTTTGCACACAGATTGAATTTAGTTTTACAACAGAGTTGTTCTAAAATTAAGTCTGTGAAAATTTTTTTCTCGACACTTCATGGAATACCTGCCTTCTTTAATCAGTTCTCAAAGCGTACTGCTATTCTCGACAGAATTGTGGAATAACGTATACCTACAAGCAGTGATGTCAGGTGGAATTCTAATACCAAACTCATTTCTGCAGTGCACACAAAAAGGATAAAATTAATCGAAACTTTCAATGAAATAATAGATTTTCCGGATTCAAATGGTAATTCAGCAAGGGAAACACAAAGATTTATAAACAACCTACGTGATTTCAATTTTGTTTTTCTTCTCTTGACTGTCCAAGAAATATTTAATAAAACTGAGTTATTATTTAATATTCTTCAGAAGAAAACAAACGATATTCGAATGTGCATCAATGGAATTTCAGATAGTGTCTTGTACATAAGAAATTTAAGGAGTGGTCAGCAATACAGTGTATTCATGGAGGCTGCTGAAACTGCTACCAGGTTAGATTCATTGAGACTTCTATAAGAAGGAATGGATTAATGGAAGAATGTGCTCCTTACAAGTATAAGCAACTGTACGTCGAAATTTTGGACAATATTTTAACACAGTTGGAATCAAGATTTTAAAAATATGAGAAACTGAAGTTTCTTGAATTAGGTGACAATGCCCGATTTTCAATTTACAGTCAGCACTTCCCTACTGAAGCACTAGATTCATTATTTCAGAATTATGAAACTTATTTTGACAATGAGAAATTGCGTGTTGAGCTTCAAACTGTATTTTCTCCATTGGACAGGGAGACATTCCATGGCAAGTGTTTGAGCGAACTAATAAAGAAGATGACTGAAAGTGAAACAAGTGAAATTCTTCCCAGTGCTTTTAAACTCTTCTGTCTTGTAGCCACAATTCCTTCCACAAGTGCGTCCGTGGAAAGGAATTTTTCGTGTTTGAATCACGTAAAACCTTTTTTGAGAAACTCCATTACTCAAGAACGGCTCTCAGCATTGGCGAGTATATCTATTGAAAAAGGGGATCCTCCACAAACTTCAGAATCCACCCACATAGAATGATGACCTGATCGATCACTTTGCAAAGAAGAAGGATCGCCGAGTGAATTTGCTGTTCAAGTAATGTAAGTAGGCCTACCGGTATATTTATTTTTTTAAATAGCTTTTATATATAACCCTTCATCACGTCCTGACCTCAAGTTTTGAACCCACCGTCTGCCACTGGATATTGGGTGTTGTGAAAGTAAAGGAAAGGAATTTTAAGAACATAAAACCAAATATAATGAATCAGAGATAACTTGAGCATAAACCAATGAAATAAACATTCAGAAATAGTAGATATAAAAATATCTTACAAAAGATTATACTGCAAAATGTTGGACTTGTTTTAGGTAGCTAAGTACAGTTTCAGAACTTGAATTCACTTCTATTTTTTAAATAAAATTAACAAAGTGTTTTGAGAAAATATAAACTAAGTTCTCCAAATGTTTCATATGTATATTGTGATGTTTTTATCTTCCATTTAAGTCACAACTAATGACCATTTACCTATGCAAAGATTTGTGTCGCAGGTATATTAGTGAATCTTGTTTTTTTATTAAGTTAATCTGTATAAAGCTTATTGTGAAATAGTGGAGTTATGTGAACTCAATTCCATAACAAGTGCACTAGCTGAATGAAACTTTTCATCAAAGAAAAGAAGAAAGAACTACGTACTGCAGTATCAGGAGAGGCTCTCAAAATTCTCAGCGTTATTTTGGACCTTGTATGTGCGTATAAAGTGGCTGACTTCCTAAGTTTACGAGCCCGCATCTGTGATGTGGTTGCTATGGTAACAGTGGACATGTTGGAAAGAGTGTAATCAAGAAAGTGATTTCATGTTGAATGTTCTCAGTGTCACTAATGGATGACATGTGAAGATTCACTAATAAATGTTAATTACATATTTTTAGTTTTTCTTACATTTCATGCAGTTTCATTTCCTCAACTTTTTTATTTTATGCTTTATGATATGTTAGAGAGAGAAAAAGTTGAACAAAACACGGTGTAAAACATTTTATTGTATTAACGTTTATAACTGAAGAACATTTCGCAAAGGATATTTTCAAGCAGAAGTTAGCTCTGTGGTGGCATGTGTGCCTTCACACTAGCCGGCTCAGGTTCGATTCCCGGTGAGGTCAGAAATTTTCATGTGAAATTTCTATCTCAGGACTACAAGAGATGGCGGTGCACAACATCTAATCTCTAAATTGTGCACCAATATGCCTGGGTTAAATCCCAAATCCCACCGCAGTGCATATGAAGAGAAGGCATATGTCACTCTTGATAGTGATTCGTCTGTCGGATGAGGACGTTAAGCCTGGCAGCCAACTTGGTGCTATTTGACAAGAGTAGGCTATGTGTCAGCACTGGGTTTCCCCTTCTCCCTTCCTCATCCTCATCCATTCCCTGCACTACACATATATGATACTTCTACATACACTCACCCTAGTACACGACATAAGTCTTCACAGATATATATTATGCATAACATGGTCTGCCAAAGTGGTGTACAACATGATAATGAGTCACAGTCTTGCCACCTATCTGCAGTATGCGCAACCCGAATCATGCAAGTGAAGTGGGTAGGCATTAGACACACACACACACATAAATGTAAGACTGTTGCCAGTATGCTAAGCCTTTACAAATAACATTTCAGATGTTTTTTTTTTCTTTTAAATCATTTTTGTGTAACTTTGTTTAATTACGCTGTTACAGGCATTCTCCTTTATGGACCACCAGGTACAGGCAAGACCTTGCTCGCGAAAGCTGTTGCAACTGAGTGTAACTTGAACTTTTTGTCCGTGAAGGGACCTGAACTACTCAATATGTATGTGGGTCAGAGTGAAGAGAATGTCAGAGAAGGTGAGACAGCATCCTAAGCACTTTACAGTATGGCTACCATATAGGGAAATCATTAATTCAACAACTAAGCAGTCTCATTAGACTTCTTACTTCTCATTGAGGTTCTGGCTGATTATCAGGCAATACATCTCACTTGATGATTTGTGTCAGAGGAAGAACAACTGTTTGTATGCATCTGAAGTCTGGTTAGTGTAATATGTAGCTAATCGGTGATGTATGCAATGGAGGGGGAAAGGAACTGGCCACCCTACCACATTATCTCCTGGTTTAGTTGTCTCATAAGTGGTGCCAAGTTGGTATCACTTGTGAGGTTAGGTTCAGACCTGTCTTCGGACACTTGACTAAATAACAACAACAATTAGACTTATATCTTCCTTTCTGTTCGCAAATCAAAATAATGTTATATCTTCAGTTGAATGAAGATCATTTTATGGCTAGTTTACAGTTTTGTGGCATTATATTGATTACAGTGTTCAGCAGAGCACGGGCTTCTTCTCCGTGTGTAATATTTTTTGACGAGCTGGACTCTCTGGCCCCAAACAGGGGCAGGAGTGGGGACTCTGGCGGTGTCATGGACAGAGTTGTGTCGCAGCTGTTGGCAGAGCTGGACGGGCTGCAAAAAAGCACGCACTTATTCGTAATAGGGGCCACGAACAGACCCGATCTTATTGACCCAGCACTGCTCAGACCAGGAAGGTGAGAGATTAGGCCGTCACATAATAATGGTTTGGCAGAAGAGTTTCTGAATGATGAACGACCAAAGACATGGCTGTTTTTGTTTCATTACTTTCATAAAAAATTTTCCACATTTTTTCCTCTTCATCCATCAGTGTAGATCCTATGCATAATATTCATATAACTCTCAGTAGAGTTCTTTTACGATCACTTTAATCAGGTGAAAGCATTTCAAAATGGTGTTTCAGTGCTTTTAGATATCTTAAATAATGGTTTGCTATTTCTGATTTACGATAAATTAAAAATTTAATCTTGATGACAGGTGAGAAAATTGATTCCTTTTTTTCTTATACTTACCACTCTTGTTTCTTTTTAATCTATAATTTGACATTATTTTTAGGTTGTCATTATAGCATCTTAACCTTCTCTATTTTATACTTCAAGAAAAGTCTTTAGATTAATAACACACATATGTATGCGATTAGTTTAGCAGTAAATATTTATATTGTCCAGATTATCCAGAAATACCTGACTTCCATTATGCATTAATGAATTAATAATAAAATTATTCCTCTTAACTTTAATTTGTTCAACATATAGTTAAAAGTGATTTGCTTTTTTATTTGTATTGTTTTACATATGTACAGAACCAAGCATGAGATTTTTTTTCTCCTGAGTATTAAACCATTACATTGTTGTCTTGAATACAAGATAGTCAACTTTAAGTAATATTTCACATTGCCTTATTGTAAGATTTGACTGATGGGCTTTATTTCTTTAATTTTTAAACAGATTTGATAAACTTCTATACGTGGGTGTTTCTACGGATAAAGAGTCAAAGCTGAGTATTCTGGTGGCACTTACTAGAAGGTAAGATTCTGTAATTTCATGCAGTTGTTTTGTGAACTTACAGGTAATGTAAGAAGTTAGCTACCAAATGCTGTGTTTAACATGCTTGTTTATATGCAAGCTGATATATTCAGTCTCATATAATGGTTATCATGACAGGTTTTTCTAAATGTCTGTAAGCAATACTTTACTTTTCAAATATTACAAATTGAAAATGTATAAATAACTGAATTAATTGTGCCTTTAGCTTGATCTTACACTACATACGCGCTCTAGAGATTAGTTGCATGTTGGTAGTAAGTTTTAAGGTTTTAATAAGTGGAAGAGTTGTTGAATTCATATTATACTTGAAATGGATCATTGCTATTCACACATTGTTCAGTACAGAAAGTTTCTATGCAAGCCAGTCCCAGGTAGTAATTTTCTGTCGACTTAATGACGATATTAAGAAAAATAATATATAGATTAGACCATAGCTCGGAGCGCCTATCCCAAAGAAGCTAAGCAGTAAAGGGTGGAGTGGGGCTCATCTGTGTAGGGTAGCGTGCACGGACTTGGTATGGCAGCAGACTTTGTTACATAAGAGTTGAAGTGGGATCGGTCTGCATAGGAACTCTCTGATATGCAGTTTGAATTACAGTGCTCTATTATTATTTTAGCTACGTTTGTACTCATCACTGTGAGGAATATGTGCCCACTCTGGACATTCACACGCACACCTGTTCATATGCCAGTGTAAAGAAGCAGAAGAGTGACTAACATAAAACATTGGATTTACACTGCTCTTTATCGAAAATGGACGTTCTTTTTCTTGGCTAGAAATCTTAATTTAGATGCATTGAGTTTGTAGTCACAAGTTTTACGAATCAGAATGGAGACTTCTTTGTTATGTAAGGACAAAATTCGTGGTAAAAGAATTTTACCGAGTCTTGCTGTACTAATGTTGTGCCTTAGATTCCAGCTGAGCAGTGATGTGGAGCTCGAGTCTGTGGTGTCACTGCTTCCAGATAACCTGACTGGCGCAGACCTGTACTCGGTGTGCTCCAGAGCCTGGCTCAGTGCTGTCAGAACCAAAATTTGTAACCTGAAATGTGGTATGTATTGTAACAGTATTCCTTTTAATATTGGTAATGCTGGTATGAGTAGCTGGAGCTTCTTGCAAAGCCACTTTCAGCTATTGTTATAAGCCATCTGCTGGTTAATTTTAATCTGAATTCGTAATTCTAAGTGCACTGAGCACGAGTTCTACTCTTTCAGGGACGAGCTAAAGTTTCTCTGTATATTTTATATTTTATGTTACAATTATTAGCAAAATAATAAATAAATAAATAAATAATAAATGTAGAAGATACGAATTATTCTCGTACACTTTGTCTTCAAGTCTTTCCCACAAATAAAGCTCACAAGGATTCAAGAGACATCAGAAGTAATAAATTGTGACTCGAAATGAAATCATTCAAGAATTTACGAATGGTGATCATTGAATAATTGGTATTGTGTGCATTATTCTGCATGGTATAAGCATAATTACTTTCAATTAAGCAAAATATAGAATCAGTGTTAAAGTAAGATATATTTCTCAGTTTATTTATTATCTCGTAAAAAAAATTGTGAGTCTAATAATCCTGTGAGCACCAATGACATGTCATATTTTGATTTTTGCAATGTCAGAGAAATTTTCAATATTTCATGCAGAATTTACTAAAGATTAATATTTTTTGGTCCTACAGAATATATTTGTTATGGTAGCAATTAATATCACAGAAGAAAAATTCGCTCTGGTGCTGAGGATCGAACCCGGGGTCTTTGGTTCTACATACCAAGCGCTCTCACCATTGAGCTACACCGAAGTCCAATCCACAGCACCGGATCGAACTCCCCTCCTCCAGTGTTTTTCTCCTTTCTGGCCTGACTGTAAGTTGGGCATGTATGTTGACATTTTATTAAGTCAACTGCCATTATACAAGGAGCGCACTCAGTTGAGTGACTTGGTGGCTGGGATTCCACAGTAATATGCACTGTTGCTAGAAGAAAAAAAAATTCTTCTACCAAAAGTGCATATTTCTGTGCATATTACTGTGGAATCCTGGCCACCAAGTCACTCAACTGAGTGCGCTCCTTGTATAATGGCAGTTGATTTAATAAAATGTCAACATACATGCCCAACTTGGAGTCAGGCCACAAAGGGGAAAAACATTGGAGGAGGGGAGTTCGATCCCATGCTGTAGATTGGACTTCGGCGTAGCTCAATGGTGAGAGCACTTGGTACGTAGCACCAAGGACCCAGGTTCGATCCCCAGCGCCGGAGCGAATTTTTCTGCTCTAATATTAATTTCATGCAGATTTCTGTATTCTCATAATGGCTACTTCAACTCACTCATATGAAATAGTGTTTTGTCACTGACGAAGATTGAAGCAAGATCGACTGTACAATCATGAACAGATTGCTGTTATTACATAATATAGGCCTATATACATTGTCTTGTTTCACGTTTGGAGGAGTAATTCTACGATGGTTATATTTTATTTTGAACAATATCATAACTCGATCTTAATGACACTTCTGCCTGTTGTGCTGAATAGAACATTTACTTAGGACTACTCTAACTGAACACCAGTTTTATCAAACTTTTTTCTCAATTCTCTATATATTAAAATAATCAGCAAATCTGTTCACCTTTTACTTAAACTGAAATATCTCGAGATCTAATGGAGCTACAATAATGTACTTGGGCTTAAAACACTCGGGACATTACACATTATCAATTGAGCCAGAACTTACTTGATTCGGTCAATTTGGACCAGAGTTATGGTAGATCATGTACTTGAACAATGTTCCACCAAAACTTTGGTTCAAATTGACAGAATGAAGTAAATTTGGGCTCAATCGATAATGCGTAATGCCCCGAATGCTATAGGTCCATGCACATTATCGTAGCTCCATTAGGTCTCGAGATATTTAAGTTTAAGTAAGAAGTGAACAGATTATGCCATTATTTTAATATAAAGACTAATAAAGCTAAATTAATAGGTTGTCTTTTGTTTTTATACATTGTTGTGAAGAAGGCTTTGGGAATTAGCATAACCTATATGAATAGAGAAGGCATTGAGTGCTAAAATTATGCAAGAAGGAAATGTGTTATTTTTTTAAATTCTGTGTTTGGTGTGACTGTAAACACAGAGAATTCTTTAATACAAACTCAGATAGATTAAATAATTATTTCTGTGAATCTACTCTTAAAATTGCAAAAAAGCACATCCCACGAGGCAAACCAAAAAAAAAAAAAACCCCCCATTCTGAACAGAAAACCTGAATTTATTGAAACAAGATAGAGATAAAGCAAGAACCAGAGCAGAACATAGCAAAACACCAGAAGATACTCAAGATTGGAGGAAGATAACTCCATTCTTAAAAAAGCAATCATAACAGCAAAAAGGAACAGTTTTACTAAAAACTACCAGCATAGCTCAGTCAGCTGAGTCACTTGCCTGTCGATCTGGAGTTGCACTCGGGCATGAGTTCGATTCCTGCTTGAACAGATTACCTGGTTGAGTTTTCTTCGAGATTTTCCCCAAATGTATGATGACTGTCAGATAATCTATGGCGAATCCTTGGCCTCATTTTGCTATCACCAATCCTATCGACGCTAAATAACCTCATAGTTGATACAGCATCATTAAATAACCAAGTATAAAAAAAAGAAATAAAATGTATATGTATGTTCATTTTTCACAAAAAGTGTATTCATCTCCATTTCATGTCATAGAAGTAATTTTTTGCTTTCATTTGCCATAAAGAATATCTGAAAATTAATCCAATGTGACTATGTTAATTGTTATAAAACTTTGTAACTTCGCATATGCATTCAAATTATCACACATGATTTATCCAGCCCTTCAATACAGCACATGACTATTTGAATGTAATGTTCGATTGCTTTATTGAAGAATAATTTGTACTTTATATTAATTTCATTGTTTTTGCAGATGATAGCAGTTTATCACCGACAATCGAGGTTGAAATGCAGGACTTCAGAACAGCAATAAATAATTTAGTCCCATCGGTATCAGTCGAGGATCTTGCATATTTTCAACAAATCAAGAAGAGACTCTGAAGATGGAATTTAGTATATAGCTGGTTTGGGCATTGGTGGCAGCTTGGAATGAGGTCTACAATATATGTCCCTTTAGATACTGGTATGTAACACTGTTAACGAAATAGGAGCATTTTGTTCAGTCAACAATCTTGCTGTTCGCTATATATACCATACAAGTGGAATGTTCCACGTCTCCTTTTTTGCTGTCTGTTGTACAGATAAATTCTTTAACTTCTGCATAAGAGAGTATAGAGTTTATTACTTATTCTGTGCTTCACTTGTTTTATCAGTTTTCATTGTTGTATACATTTTTATGGAATATAAGACAAAAACTTTGTAAGACCATTATATCTTATAAGTGCATTATATCTTTAATTGTTTCTCAATAAAATGCCATAGGATGGATAATGTGTAAAAGGGATTGATGACGGCTTAAAGAAGAAAGTTTTCTCCATGTGTGGTGAAATTCTAGGTAGGCCTTCGAAGAAGAATAGTGTTTAATAGATTAAAGTGAGTTAATACCTCATAAATTCATAACTCTAGGATGAAATAAAGAGAAATATTACAAATTCCACTGTATCAAAATGTAAGTGGTTGTAAGGAACATTTAACACATTAAATCTAATGGCGGGGAGGTATGCATTTCATGTATAAATCACGTCAAATTACAGATTGTCTTATAAGCAAAATCTGTTTTTTCCTTGAAATATATTATGCAGTCCAATCATAAAAATTATTCATCATTATCTTTGTCGTTATCGCCATCGCCATCATAATCTGCTTTTATGAAGTTTTTTGATGTTTCCCACTTCTCAGCACCCACTAACCCAGTGGTATTCAATCTGTGGTACGCATACCTGGGTATAGATCCCACTGATTGCGATGTAAAAATGCTGACATACGGTATTTATTTTATTATACTTGTTGATAATTGAGTACCTCCATGGAATAAGGTTGGATGTAACACATGGGCAACATGTTACATCCAGCCTTTTTCCACGGAGGTACTCAATTATTGCATTATATTATACTGTAGTTTTTTTTGCAATATAGACTCTTGTTTTTCCTAGCTTGAATAACATTTTATGTAAATCATTACTATTATTATTGCATCAATAACTACTTTATAATAATAATAATAATAATAATAATAATAATAATAATATTAATAATTTATTTTAGTGCAATATCATTCATAGTCTTTTGTTAATTCTTATATAATTGCAATGCAGTTTGGGGGTACAAATATATTTAGGGGATACGCTAACAAAAAAAGACTGAATACCACTGCATTAACCACTGAATACCACTGCATTAACCTATTTGTCCAGTCTCCTTGTTCCTGCATAGCTCTTTTTATATCTCCTTCCCATGTATTCCTGGGTCATATTATCATCAGCACCAACACTTATCTTGTCTCCCTTTCCCGCATAAAATATTCATTATAGCTATATAAAATGCCTGGCAATTACTGACTAGTTAATCTGAGAACTCACTATTACGTAGTTCTTCCCATTAAATCTCTTTCATAGTAGCTTTCAGCTTAGATGGACTTATCTGGTTATTTAATGTATCTGTCACTTCTGCTATTTTGATTGTGACCTTTAATTATTATCATTAAAAATGTAAAAATGATTCAGATGATACAAGTATAAATGTAAACCAATTCAATGTCTACTATTATTACGAGTCATATTTTTTCTTTAATGAAATCCTTGTACAGGAATGAGGTAAGAATGACTAATGTAATTACTGAAGGAGAAATATTAGATATAATCTGTAGATTTATGCAGCTGGTAGTTCATAACATGCAATGTAGTGCACACAAAAATTTATTTGTTGCTCTTATTTCTGGATGCCAAATCGAAGGTATCGCTGACACCAGTCAAACACGTTGTCTACATCTGCACAACAGAGCGAGTAGGCTGTTGCAGACCTCGTGGCAGAACTGCATCTCTGACAAAAGCCTTCGATTTCATGCTGTAACACACACGGAATTACAAGAATAAAACTGTAGTGCACAAGGTCTATACCACGATACCACAGTCCTTTGTATGGCGGCCATATTGATTCTGAACATCATTTTGATGTGTGCTATTGGTATTTTAAAGAAAAATGCGGTATTGTGCGGCACCAAATTGTAAGAATAAATAATCTGAAGGGATTAGAGTATTCCGTTTTCCAAGAGACAAGCAGAGAAGAGCACAATGGGTACAGAATTGCAGGTGGGATAAATGGCAACCTACTGATAATTAGGTATTGTGTGAGGTTAGTAAAGCTATTAATATTCATATTATAAAAATCTTTTACACGATACATTTATGTATGTATATGAGTTTTATTTTTATTGTCGGTTTTCTTTAGCATCATTTTGAGAATCCCAATTTGAACACATAGCAGATGGAAAGAAACTACTGAAATAGAATTCCATCCCTACAATTTTCAATGTGCCAAACCCACGCAAGTCTCTCTAGAAAGCACCAGAAAACTTCCCAAAGAAAGAAAACTTCTTTGTGGAAGAAGCAAGAAAGATAAGATTATTGAAATATGTGTTATAATTCATACTTAAATCTATCATGTTTTATGTTTCAAGTAACTACAAATAGTATACTAAGAGAAATATTCTCGTTGTCTAATTATAGACTTGGACATGATATTATACACTTTGAAAATAAATAAATAATTTTTCTTATAGCTTTAAAAAGTCGTAACCATACCCAAAAACAATATCACTTTTCAATATAATATAAAATGTATATTATACCTTGTTCTTATTTTCATAATCTTTATTACTCTTATTTATTGTATATTAATGACCATTTCAGTTTTTTAGACTAGTGATATGTCCTTTTATTTTCAGATGAGTCTTCAGACACACGATTAAACGAAGAGCCTGTCAGTGACAGTCAAGTCTCAAAATAGTACTATACATGGAACCAGAAAATTGTAATTACAGAACAGAAATTTAAAAAATCAGGTACATTATTTAAATGATCAGAAATAATTTAAAGTGTTTAATGCTTAATTTTCTTGGCATAGTTTATGCCTGAAAATTTATTTCATTTTTTTTTTTAAATAGATAAAAAACACAGAAAAACAAAATGCAATGGAGAGTAATCTCAACTGCTTTTTAAAACCAGACCAGATTCAGTATTTGCAAAGTGTGAGTGGTTGGCCTGGGTAGCAGAGTTGGTATAGCGCTGGCCTTCTGTGCTCAAGGTTGCGGGTTTGATCCCGGCCCAGGTCGATGGCATTTAAGTGTGCTTAAATGCGACAGGCTCATGTCAATAGATTTATTGGTATATAAAAGAACTCCTGCAGGACAAAATTTCGGCACACCAGCGACGTTGATATAACCTCGGCAGTTGGAAGCGTCATTAAATCAATCATAATTTAAATTTTTAAGAGTGAGTGACACAAATCTGGTCAAACCAAACAATAAAAGTCAATTGCGTTGTGGGTAACGAAAGATATGAATTCTTAAGGAGTGCTGCTTATGCCTTGCCTTCCTTGAGGACACTAAGCAGAAGGATTGAGTCTTACAAGTTTGCCCCAGGAATTCAATATGATATCATTGAATGATTAGATATTAAACTACAAGCTGCTAATGATGGGAAGTAAAATTTGTGTTTTGTGACTAGATGAAATGCAATTGAGGCCACATGTTGAACACGACAAAGATTTAAGATGTTATGTTGGTTTTGTAAGCTCTGATGAAGTTGTGGCGGCACTCATGTCCTTGTTTTTGTTATACGAGATTTGACACTTCATTGGAAACAAGTCGTTTATGTTTTGACAGGACATTCCACTAATTCTGATGGGTTATGGAATTTTGTCAAAAACCTCATTGTTTGAGTTATGGAATTTTGTCAAAAACCTCATTGTTTGTATTCACATGGTTTACTTGTAAAGTGTATTACAAGACGTGATATGGGTTATAATAATAGAGGTATGTGGGAGGTTACTGGAATTCATTCTATAAGTAATCAAGTTAATTGTAAAATTTCACACCCTTGTAAGCCAGAAGAAAGCATTTATTTTGTTACTGATGTCCCCCACCTGTTGAAAAACATAAGAAATAGCTTGCTGACTCAAAATATAAACTTACTGTACCTGAAAAAATTGTGAATGAAAATAAATTGAAATCGAACATAGTGTCAGTAAACCATGTAACAAGTCTGATACAACAACAAGAAAAAGGTGGTCTTGTAATAGTTCCTAACCTTACAATGAAGGTAGTTGATCATAGTGCATTTGAAAAAATGAGAATACCTGTTGCAAGAAATTTTTTCTCGAATAATGTATCTTCTACTTTGTTGTTTTGTGTACCAGTAGGAATCATATCTGATAATGCAGTAGCTACAAGTTGGTTTATAGAACAAATGTGTAAATGGTATGAAATAATGGTAAGTAGACATAAAAGTGATGCTCTTAGCAACAACAACATTGGTAAATTACTGCATTTGAAAAAAATCTTGGAATGGTTTCCATTCCCATGTTTCAATGGGAAAGTAGTATGGAAACCAATTCAAACTGAGGTGCAGTTATTTATCACAAGCATTTTACAGTTGTTTGAGAAACTATCTTCACGAGGTTTAATTAAATATCTACTAACTAGTAGATTATCAACAGATTGTGCTGCAAATTTTTTTCACAAGTGTGTGAAACTGATGATAGTCATCCCACCCCAGTAAAATTGAGACATGTGATTAGAATGATGTTGCTCAATACTCACATATACCTAAGTCCTCTTCCTATAATGTTGATGATGATGAGTACTATCTTGAGTTTTTTTCATGTCTAAAGCCAGTTGAGCAGTATACAGAAGATTCCAACTTTCCAAGTGATGTTAACATGAATATAATTCTGGTCTGTATTACTTAGCTGGTTGGGTAATCCATAAGCTTATTAGAGTATCCAAGAACATCACTTGTGATACATGCATTCAAGATATCTGTACCTCAGAACCCTCAGAGAGGTTGCCTCATGATTGGGTAACACTTATTATAAAAGGAAATTTAATGCATCCTACAGAAGAAGCATTCAATGTTTGTCACTATGCTGAATTAACTTTTCAGAAACATAGTAGCTTCTTCCTAAACAAAGAAAATGTTCTCGATAATTTGTTGAAACTAGCTGTAAGTTCCTATAATGGTAATTTGAATGGTTCTTATAATCCTAACATTACTGAATCTACAGAGTGTTCAGATGAGGTGTGGACAGGAGCGAGGGGTTTTCACTGTGTGCTGCTGACACACTCATGACAGGGAACGGTTGGCTGGCAAAGGCGATGATGCAAGCATACACATTTTTGTTCTGGCTCGTGTCAAGGTTAATGAATCAGCCTCCAAGTGGCAAATGATGCGGTATATGCTACGATTTATTATATGGTGTTTCGTTGTGCATTTAAAGTGAAAATGTGAATAAGTGTAAACTGTATAATGACTAATCAGATGTTTACTGCTGAACAACGCGTATAAATTTATGATTCATATGTGTTAATCCAGTTTGCCACCAAGTATGAAGGCCATTCTTCCATCAGTACAACAATCCATAATCTTTATAATAAATATCAGGTAACAGGAAGTGAAAGAAAACAGACAGTGTAGGGGTGTCACAGAAGAAACATTAGATTACATTGGTCATCGAATGAAACAGTCTCCTAGAAAATCACTTAGGCGTCTTTCACAATAAGTGTGAATTTCTTATGGCTCTGTGCAAAAAGCTACTAAATTGTTAGTTGCAATCATATAAAATAACTAAAAAATACACTTTCCAACTGGGTTATCCTGCATGTAGGCACACATTTTGTGAATGATGCTGAATAATATTCAAAACGGATTAATAGACCCAAATTTAATATTTTTCTCAAATGAGGCATGATTCCACCTCCATGGTTATATGTGTGTTCACAAAACAATCATTATTGGAGTGCTGAGGGAAACCTGATATCGTTCATGACGTACCCTCCATGACGAAAAAATTGGGCAGGGAGCGTGATTTCACTTTCTTCCAACAAGATTCAGCCACAGTTCATACAGCTGATATTTCGATGCGAGAAATTGGACGTGTGTTCCAGCATGACAGAATTATTAGTAGGAATTTGTAGCCCCCTCAGTTTCCCGACCTAACCTGCGATTTTTATCAATGGGATTCATTAAAAAATGCTGTATACAAGACAAACTCACGCATCTTGTAAGAGCTGAAACGTAATATCCGTCACGAAATTAACAGAATTAATCAACCAGAACTACAGAAAGTTATGAGACATTTTATAAAGAGATGCCAAAAATGTGTCGACAACGAAGGCAGCCAGTTTCAGCACTTCCATCAATAAAGTTGGTAAGTAAGACACTTTTTAAATTAGTTATGGAAACTTTTATGGCTGTATCATTGCGACTCTACACTGTCCTTTCCTCACTGCGAATACGTCAGCAGAGCACAGTGAAAACCCTGTCACTCCTGTCCACACCTCATCTGATCGCTCTGTATTATGTCAAAGTTTTTTTATCAGTAAGGTTATATATTTTGGCAGATGACATTAACAAGAGCCATAATAGGAAAAGGTTGTTACTTACTTACAAAGAACCTAGTGGTTCATTGCCTCCCTCACATAAGCCCACCATCGGTCCCTATCCTGAGCAAGATTAATCCAGGCACTACCATCATATCCCACTTCCCTCAAATCCATTTTAATATTATAGAAAAAGGTTGTATGGAAGTAAAAGTGCATTCATGCAAACTTCTGCTGGTATTTATTATTCAAGAAAATGATCATCTATGTATTTATATCATATGATTTTCTTGATCAAATACTTATAAAACATGTTTCTGCTTACGTTGTAATTCACATTAAATGTCTTATGAGGTATATATATTTATGATTATGTATATGGAAAGAAATTGGTGCCGAATTAAATGTTACATTAAACATTATTGCTATGTTTTCATATTTCACTCACAACTTAAATCCTTCGTAAATCAGAATAGATTTGTCTTTGGCACACCCACTTTTAAGAATCAATATGGCGGTTCCATAAGTAACATTGTGTCGTCTTGGACCTGTTTGTATAGACCTTGTAGTTGCACAATAACAACAGCGGCATGAGTGGCAACAAAATAGCAACTTTTGTCCCTTAAAATTATGTTACTTTTTTTTTAAGAAAATTTATTCTGCATTATGTAAGTGAAAGTTATAAACAAATGAGAGATCGAAATTGATAGACTTCCTTATGTTAGGTGAATAAGACACATTAAAGGCATTGTTCACAAGGAATTTGTATCATGGGGTCAAAGAGTGGATCAGGTGTTTTACAAACAAGTGTTACAAAGATTGAGGGAGAGCGTGCGACGCAAAAGGTCAGAGAAATGGAAGACTGGTGACTGGTTCCTGCATCACGACAACGCGACTGTGCACAAAGTCACTTTTGTCCGCCAGTTTTTGGCAAAGGATAGGATGTCCACTGTTCCCCACCCCGCTTATTCTCCAGCTGACTCCTTTCTGTTCATGCGACTTAAAAATGAAACTCTGGGGGCACCGCTTCCAGGATATTACTGCAGTGGCAGCTCGTGGCTGAAAATGAGAGTGTGCTACAATATGGGAAATTTACTTTTAAAAAGTCTTTAAAATTTGGTTGATCTACCCACTAGTGAAGCAGTATGAAGTTCATGCTGCAGAATCTGTCAATCAGTGTTCCCAACACATAAATTGTATCCCTGTCAGTCTAACGCCTGGAAATCCGACAGAATCCGTTAAAATTAAAAAGAAATAAGACCCACTTAATATATCTATATAAAAATGAAAACAAATATTAACGAAACTTTCTTACCAATCTTGATTAAAATAATAATTCATCCACATCATCTGCCTCTAGTTCTGCAGTTGATGTGCTGGGTTGGTCTATGTTCCGTCAAAAATTAAACAATGAAAAATGACAACAGTTAAAAAAAAGTCAAAAGACGATGTAAATCATAATTTCCGCCAGAAAATCCGTCACCTGTCAAAGCCATTATTTTCCCGTCAGCTACATTGAAATTCCGTCAGTTTTGACGGAACTGACGGAATTCAGTTCGAAACACTGCTGCCAGTTACTTTGGAGTTCAACCCCTCCATGTCGGCAACCAGCAATCAAAATTTTAAATTCGAATAGCATTCCGGTGCATTCAAGCCATCTGTCAGAAGGTTGAAGGAATAGAACAGGAGTACAGCATCTTTTAATTAAATTGTATTAAATATAGTACATATAAATAAGCTAATAATAAATGTTACAAACAATACGTTTCAGTTTTACAGGAAAGTTTAATAATTAGCATAAGGATAAAATAGTCGTCCCTACATTCTGTCATCAGGACTTGTAAAATAGACACAAACTCACAAATAGTACACGACTGCTTCTCAGAGATGTGACGTCCGCATTGTTTGTAGATATGATGGTAGAGCCTGGATTAATCTTGCTCAGGATAGAGACCGATGGTGGGCTTATGTGAGGGCGGCAATGAACCTCTGGGTTCTTTAAAAAGCCATTTGTAAGTAAGTAACAACCTTTTCCTATCATGGCTCTTGTTAATGTCATCTGCCATCTATACAAACAGTCACTCACTCCTGATTGGTTGTAGATTTTATAAAACGCCAATGCGAAACGAGTCATATCAATTCGCTGCGTTTCCTTGTAGCTCACACTGTTTACGCTCGTATGATGTGAAACCACAGATTACGTCATACAACAATCGAATGTAAGCTCTCTGCGCATGTGCAAGGTTCGTTGCATTTCACTGCGATAAGGAAGTCAGCACACATTACCGACTGGGACTTGCAGACGACGCATAAGCTATAGACAGTAGCAGTTCCTGATTCTGCGTGCATTGGAACTCGTAACACGAATGAAAGAAAGAAAATATAAATAAGATTATGCTAGGGACAGAAAATTAACTGTGTGCTGCAGCACTGCAGCACATAAAGAGCGGCTGCCACTGTATTACTGTCATCCAGCGCAAATTGCTGAAGGCTTTGAAGATGTTTAAAGAGAAAGTCTTCCGAAGTGCTTTGAGCAGTGGCAACAGCGCTGGGACAGGTGTATCATCTACCAAGGAGACTATTTCGAGAGTGACAGTGTGGAATAGACAAATCTGTGTTGTGTTGTTTTTATAAAAACTTTTTGATCACACCTCGTATATCTCATGAAGCTCTTACAGTACTCGTAGATGCACACTTGTCTTGATGAATCATGGAGCATGTATTTTCGTGTTTTTTTCAGCCATTGCTTTATATAATTATCGTTCTGGATTCCAGCTGTGTAGAGATGAACTATTTATGTTTAAAAATATCAAAGAAGATTGTTATATTAGGAACAGCAAGAGAGGACAGGACAGATTTATTTGTAGAAAATATAATCTCCATATGCAGCACTTAGGCACCCCTACACTGCAACATTTTCTCTACCCCATACAATTCATTAAAAAAACTGTAGGTTCCCATATGCAGTATGGCCTCCATGACAGCAATGACTACAAGTACTACCACAAGCTGCCAAGAAATCAAAAGAAGTATAGCAATGGCAAATGAAGCTTTTAATAGAAAAAAGAATACTTTCTGCAGACCCATGGAAAAAGGACTAAGAAAGAAGCCCTTTGTGTGGAGTAGTATTTGTATGACGATCCCTCATTAAACAGTAGGGAGTGCTGCATATATAGTTTTGGAAAGAATAAAAGACAGCTCAATGACAAATTCGTTCCGAAGCCATTCTGAAAACTATTTGATCACACCTCTTACATTAAATCAAGCTTGTTTTACAGTTAAAATGTAGGTAAAGCAAAACAATTTATTTACTTCTTCTTTAATATTAAGAGTCCATCACTGTGGAGTAATGCTTAATGTGTCTGATTGTTTGGAACAAGCAGCCCCAGATTCAGATTCTCGTTGGGACCAGTAACCTGGTTGAGATTTCTTCTGGGGTTTTCCCTCAACCCATTTAGAGTAAATGCTAAGTAATTTTAGGTGCTGGACCCTGGATTCATTTCGCTGGCATTATCACCTTCTTTTAACTCAGAAGTTAGATAACCATTGTACGTTTGAGATAGGCAGGGCATGTAGCATGTATGGGTGAATCCAGAAATACATACAGAGTGTTAGTTGGGAGGCCAGGGGGAAAAAGACCTTTGGAGAGGCTGAGACGTAGATGAAAGGATAATATTAAAATGGATTTGAAGGAGGTGGCATATAATCATAGAGACTGGATTAATCTTGCTCAGGATAGGGACCGATGGTGGGCTTATGTGAGGGTGGCAATGAACTTCCGGGTTCCTTAAAAGCCATAAGTAAGTTAAATAACCATCGCAGTTGATAAAGTGCCGTAAAATATATATTAAAAGAGCCATTAAATGAGATGTGGAGAGAGAAGAGTAAAACATATTTTAAGGGAGAAAAATAAGTGGAGCGTATGGTCAAGAAAAAAATTACCATGATAGCACTGCTTATAGTACACCCTATATAGTATCTGAAGCTGTCCACTTGTTCTACTGCCTCATTTCGAATTTGCACGTTTACTCCTTAGTTTTCTTCTGATGACCATGTTCTTGGTCTTGTTTGCATTTATCTTTAGCCCCATATGTAGATGAATATATTATGAATGATGAAATTTCTCTTTGAATTGGAGTTCTCAGTAAATTTAATTAAATATTATTTTAATTTGTATCTATTTTTTACGTGTTCTGAAACTACAGTTTTCCCCAACTTTGAAGATTATATCAAAGATATCATAATCTTGCAAAAGTGTTGTTAGGTAATCATAATATTGCTCTAAGTCTGCAAGAAATCCACATCCATTAACATTTACTACTGGTAGGGTATTTAATATGTTTCGAACATACGAGATTTTGGGCCAGTTGTTTGGAGTAGCCAAGTATAATGGGCCTAAGAAGGTAAGTTACCCGTCAGGTTGTGCTATATTTCCCTGAAGATGAAACCTGTTTGCAGTTCCGAAATGTTGGACGTGTTAAGTTCTAGCACACTGTGGGCTATCCAAGTCTGCTTCTGAATATTTCGAACTTTTTTATTTTTGGTTATTTTTCGTGTCCCCCAGCCT
Source organism: Periplaneta americana (assembly GCF_040183065.1). NCBI lineage: Eukaryota > Metazoa > Arthropoda > Insecta > Blattodea > Blattidae > Periplaneta > Periplaneta americana. Next base: position 118,278,770 of record NC_091119.1, read on the forward strand.
AGACTACTGTACGTTTGGGTTATCTTAGTTTTACACGTATAAATAATTGGAAGTTACGAAAGTTATTTTATTTTTCCTGTCTTCAGTAGTTTCTTTCAATTCGTAAGCTCAACTAAAAGTTGGTCACTTTAGAAAACTGCAAAATTGTTATAAAATATTAGAAAATATGATCAAATAAATAAAGTTAATTGGTACAATTACTTGGAAGTTATGACTTTTAGTTTACATTAAAACATTAGCTGTCATTGATGTAATAGTAATGAAAATTAAACTCGCAGTACCAGTACATCATTTTGAAATGAGACTTACATCTGTATCACAAGCTGTGTATTCTGCCTTCGCTTGGTTTGTTGGACTTCCATCTATAAATTGTGTTGCCAAGAGCAATACAGTAACCAGCATAAGACTACACACCCAGACCTGTGGATTGAAAAGTCATACAAATTGGTTTTAATCAGACTTAAAATTCAAATAAACAGTTAAGTAGACCTATAAACTCTAATTCATGCTCGAGATTATACTTTCGTGCTACCCAGCAAAACCAAAATAAAAAAAAAAACTTACAATTTTCCATTAAATGTCTTCAAATAGACCGATTTTAAAACCTTCTTTTCACATTATGATATTTTTAAGAGACTTTACTGCTAGTTCATGTGGTATGACAGTAAATACATTCAGATCTGCTCCATAGTCAAAGCGAGATAAGATCGAGCTGAGCCCAATGTGGAAAAATATTCCCTCATATTGAGAAATTTCTATTTTTTTTTATTTTAATTAAATTGTTTATTTTTCTGCTTGGATGAAAAATATAAATATGCAGTATTCCAATGTAAACAAAAATTCGAAGTGAAGTTTTCTGGCATGTCCCCTGAGAGAAGACTGTGATTTTGCATGTGCAGATACAAGCTATGAACTTCTCTGAAGTATCTGTGCAGTCTGTTTTATACTGGTGCTTTTGGTGTTAACATGTTTATATTTTGTTTTGTTAAACTATGCCAAAACAAGTGAAATCACACTTACTACGACAATGGATTGGAAATGATTCCATATTTAACACCGAGGGAAAATTTATGTTATTTAAAATCGACTGTAAGAGTACATTTTTAACAATCAGACAATTTTTGCGACATCTTTCACGGTTTGGACAAAATACCTAAAGAACCTATTTCACCTATTCCAATAATCTAAAATGGACTTCTTAAAAACCCTAAAAATTCGGTCCCTAGTCATAAGTGTATTACTCTCTTCAATAACCTCTTCCTCAATCAAGTGTTTTTAATGTCTTCAAAAACAAAAGTTTTCCTACTTGGCATCTCCTACATAATACCAAAAAAATTCACTAGGAACTTAATTATCGCGGTTTGTCTCATTCTGTATGATACACACAACAGTTCGCAGTCGTGTCAACTTAGAACTAGCAGAACCAGTTTCATATCTTGTCGCCTGTACCCCTCCACTTTCCTAGGGCACTTGTATTCCACAGAATCTCAGATCGTGCCATACCTCTCTCTTTCCTTATGTTCTACAACACAAATAACCTTGTTCCAATCAAATATCAGTGACAACCATCTCGACCCTTACTTGTGAGTTACAGTTTCGTAACATAAAAACTTGCAGCTAAAATGTTGACAGTTTTCGGAACTACTTATGTGAGTAGATATTTTCAAGGATGAAATATATAAAAACAAAATTTCGCTCAAGAATAACTGATTACCATTTGCATCACTGTATCAGTGACAACCATCTCGACCCTTACTTGTGAGTTACAGTTTCGTAACATAAAAACTTGCAGCTAAAATGTTGACAGTTTTCGGAACTACTTATGTGAGTAGATATTTTCAAGGATGAAATATATAAAAACAAAATTTCGCTCAAGAATAACTGATTACCATTTGCATCACTGTTTAAGTAAATCAATCACCAACTTCGAAACAGACATAAATTTTCTTGCATCTAAAATTCAGCTGCAATCTTCTTATTAAAGATAAGGTGTAAAATGTAATGTCAGATTTTCATTTATACAATTGAAGCACATATTGTTTTGAGACTTTGAATTTACGACTGTACCAAAGTTAAAAAGGCTAATTAACATAATTTAGTTGCTATTTTGTTCAGATATATTATTTCTTCAATTTTTAATACCTCATGTAATAAATAATTTATTAATGAAGAGGATAATTCTGTATATATATTTGAATGATATTTATAAGTCATTTAACTGTCGTCGGCCTGGGTGGCGCAGTCGGTATAGTGCTGACCTTCTGTGCTCGATGTAACAGGTTCAATCCCGGCCCAGTTCAATGGCATTTAAGTGTGCTTAAATGCGACAGGCTCATGTCAGTAGATTTACTGGCATGTAAAAAAACTCCGGCGGGGTAAAATTCCGGCACACCGGCAATGCTGATATAACCTCAGCAGTTGCAAGTGTTGTTAAACAAAACATAATTACATTCATTTAACTGTAAATCATATCTGGCCCAGATCTCCTTCACTTCTTATCATTGTGGTCCACTTTTACAAAAAGGTTGCCAACCCCTGCTATAAATAAAATTATTATAGTGTGTAGTGTGTTCCAGTTACCATTTTCGCAGTGGACTGAAGATAATAAAAGAGAGTTTTGTTAGTGGGGAAACCAGCAAATAGGTATTATATAGAATGGATATACTTATAATTCCCTATATGCTGGGGAAACCAACACCTACTCTTTAATACCTATATTGGCATAAAAAAAATGGAAAGAAAAGGTGCAAGATCTTATGTACATCAAACATTTTAAAATTCCGTGGTACAGCGAATATCAGTGGCTGTACAGTAGCTCTTATTTTGAAAAATTGTTTTCTTGGTCCTATTTATTAGTTCAATAAAAAATCAGTATAGAACTAGGATAGATTTTGTAACTTACTAAATACCAAATGGTCGCTGTACAAACATTCAGATTCTACAGAATATCTCGTGTTCTTTGCAATTAAAATACCTCGAGAAAAATCAGAATACTATTTCTGACACTTTGAAAGAAAATTCACACCTTTAATATGTACAGCGAAAATGTCAGATTGAAGACATCAGCGTTGCGTGTTGTAACTAATGCAGTCTTATTTTTTGGCTAGACATGTATTATTAACAGTTTTTCCAAATTTTCAGCAGTCAAGTTCATGCATTTATCTGTCAAAATGTTTTTGTACATAGAGAAT